>NW_016157395.1:81787-87409 GCF_001687245.7 Rhagoletis zephyria
GTGACTGTCTGTCCCCCGTCGCCGTCGTTGTGCACAAGATAACTCGAGATAACAATTCAGATATATTAACAGAAACTTGGTAGTGCTACTTCTTTCGGGGTAGGACGGATGGTATTGAAAATGGGCAAAATCGGACAATAACCACGCCTACCTTCCCATATAACGGTATTTTCCAGAAATACGAAAACTACGATATATTTAGTAACTTACTGAAGACTTATTCACTTAAAATTGATATTTCAATTATACCTTTAGACGAAAAATAAGAATATTATAATTTTTGGAAAATGGGCGTAGCCACGCCTACTTATGATTACATGTGTATATCTTGGTAAACCGCTGCCACCAATTCTCCCAAACTTGGCACAGTTGTTAGCTTGGTACAGCATACCAAAGGCCTGAAAATTTTTAAAAGTCGAGACAATAACCACGCCACCATCCCATATACGGTAATGCATACATAGATTCGCTTCAAGACCAATGATTTGATGGTATTCACGGGAAAGTTTATGTAGGTACATTTACATATTTTACTCTTTTAACATAAATGTCAAGGCAGATATTTTAAGATACACTTCTTAACAAATAAATTTTTTTAAGTTATTATGAATGGATAAAAGAGACATCTTCTTTGAATTCAGTACTAAAACTTGACATATCAAGTGCTTATCAAAACTTTATACATGTTAACTAGATTCGCCATTTATCTTAAAATTATATAATTTTAATTATTTGTTTATAAAAATGCAGATTACACTTTAACAAAACCCGTATAAATCCAAAGTTTACTCTTTGCGCAACATTAAAAAAATCAACAAACTTTCGTAAAGCTTTTTAATTAGATTTCCTAGAAATACATATTTTGAGTATGTAGTTTTGTAGCCCGATCAATTCAAATCAAGCGCAAGTTTAAAATACATAGCTGCGACTTATCGTTGATTTTTATTTAATTTTTTTTTTGATGGAGCAACGCCTTCTTTATTAAAAAAATCGTCGAACATACTTAGATAATATGGAAGAAAATTACCGACATCGCCAAAAATATTCCATACATCAACTGTAAATCACAGCTACTTTAAATTTGCACTTAATGAGGCTAAAATTGAATGAGCTAAATAACTGCAAAATATTAAGAGATAAAATTGAAATAGAAAGTTCGAAATTTTTACGAAAGTTTGACGATTCTTTGTTAATGTTGTTCAAAGATTAAACATATTTTCATTTAGTGTTTGTTAAGGAATAAACTATATTTTTATACACAAATAATTCAAATTAAAATATAATAAAATAAATAGTCAAATCTAGTCAATATGTGAGTGTCGTAAAGTTATGATATTTAAGAACATCTCTTTCTTAATTAACGATGACACTGTTTCTATATGAAGCTGATTTCGACATTTTGTTTTAATAAAATTTAGTATCGAAAATATTCTTTCAAAACTTGCCTAGGAATGTGATATAATGGTTCGTTCAAAACCTTTTTTCAAAACTTATAACGGCAAAAACGAGAAGGCGAAGACAAAAAGAGAATACAAAAATTTCCCGCAGTGAATTTTCAGATTTTTAAAACGGTATAGTAATTTAATTTTTTAAATTTAAATAAAGCATGAAGACCCCATGGAATAAAGGAGTAGATACAAAATATATAACGGTAAACCTGGCACATACATAAATATATGAAAGAATGCACTCAGGCAACACCTCTAGCCATTGTGTGTCACAGATTTAAGTTATCGATGGATGGATGGAATTTTGCACCCAAAAATTAATTTTTTTTTCTATTCTACAGAATTTTTCCTTTTAATTGATACCCATATTGTTATTCTACAATGCACCGCATCTTTTGAATAATTTTTTTATTCAATCATATTCTAGAAATTTCAAAGTCCTTTTAGAAAAAATCCTGACGTCAGAGAGAAAAACTAAAAACGTAGTTTTACTATATTTGGCCCCAAGTTTTGTGAATAAATTGATTTTTTCGTGTGTAAAATTGACTGTCGCACAGTGTTATTAAATGATTTGAGTCTAATTTTTAACAGGTGGCAACTCTTTTCGAAAAACTAAAACCAGTTTGCACATCTAAAGACCAAGCGCTTTAACTCGCATCTCTTTCTAGAAAATCGGGTGAACGGTATAGATCTTTCTTTGTTTCCATGCTGAACAAAAAATCCCTTCGAGTATTATATATGAGACATTATTTTTCATATCGGACACCAAATTTGGTGTCACACTTTCGATTGGCTCCAAATTTTTTTATGGGTTCTATACATGAAACAAGCTAACACGTTTTCGAGGAATTTTTGTATAATATTTGTACGACAAGGTGTTTCTTTAAGGCGACAAACCCCTAGAAATGGGCGTGGCAATTCTACGACTAATGTTTGCAAAACGAATATTTTATTGCGGGTTTCCGCAGAATATCGCTTCGTTACCAATATTTGTTCCACAACTTTTTCAATCAAAGAATATTCTAGAAATGAGCGTTGCTATATAAAAACCAAAGTTCAAAAATTTAGACTTTATTGTGGATTTCGCCAGAATATCTATATGGATTGAAAAAGTTGTGGAACAAATATTGGTAACGAGGCGATATTCTAACGAAATCCGCAATAAAATCTGCGTTTTGCTAATTTTAGTTCTGAAATTGACATACCCATTTCTAGGGATTTGTCGCCTTAAAGAAAAACATTGCCGTACAAATATTAAACCTGGATTGGTATTGTATCGGAATCTGCAATAAAATTTAAATTCTTGAAAAAACCCCGATGCTTAACACCTTACCAAATATATCTTAACATAAGTTTTCTAAAAAAAATTACAAAAAGTTGTTGATTCTCACAAAATAAACCATCTAATCATCAAGAAAAAAATTTTAAAAATAGTTCTTGAACCACGTTTTTTATAGAGAATTAAACAAGGATTACGATGGTATAATTTAAAATTGCTAATTTACTGGTCTTCACTGTGCAAATCAACTTCAAAAAGTTCAACTGTTAATAATTAAGTTAGCTTCAGGACAATCTTGACCATCTTATATATAGAAATGTTAAACCCGTTTCTTAAGCTTTAAAACACCGTTAATATGAAGTCTCTACGACGAGCAGAACCCGAGATATAACGATTTGGAGAAGTACGTGATTAGTAAGAATTACGAAAAAATGCCCAATTTTTTTAACCACGTTTTTTATAGAGAATTAAACAAGGATTACGATGGTATAATTTTAAATCCCTAATTTACTGGTCTTCACTATGCAAATCAACCTCAAAAAGTTCAACTGTTGATAGCTAAATTAGCTTTAGGACAATCTTGACCATCTTATATATAGAAGCAAATTTCTTAGCTTTAAAATGACGTTAAGATGAAGTCTCTGCGATCAGCAGAACCGGAGATATAACGACTTGAAGAAGTACATGATTAGTCAGAATCACGAAAAAAGTCAAACTTTGACAGATCATATCTCGGAAGAAAAGAAATTCCTCGAACATGTGTTACTTATTTCATGTATAGAACCCACAAAAAAATTTTTAAGCGAATCGGAGACACGACATTATTTTTTTTTTACGAAATCCGTCCGACTTAAAAAACAATGGCTCATATATAGATTATACTTGTAAAATAAGCGCATACGTATTTTTTTAATTGTCGATATCATCAAAACTGCATATTTCATACACTTTTGTAAAATGACTCATCAAATTCCCATTCGCAAAAATCGATTTTTTTTTGTTCTAATTTGCATTTTTTACTGCCATTTGAAAATAATTATATATCTATTCGATGCTATGGGTGATGTTCTTTCGATCTGCTGCTTTTAGTATTTTTTTTATGTTTTCAAAAAAATAAAGATGACATTGAACTCTTCATAAACAATTAAAAATGCATTTGTTTTGAAAAGGCTATCTTTTTTTCGGCTAATTTTGTGTTTTTTTTTGTAAAGATAGCTTGCCTCAATACCTATATTTTGATATATATGGCATTGGGGTTAGTTTTGTTTTTTATGAGTTTCAAGAGAAATAAAAACAAAATATTTTAAGCCCAATCAAGTTAGCTCAACAAATATGGGTAAGCTTATAATAATTCGCAAAAAGCTGAAAATTATTTTCCGATTCCAGTAAAAATACGAATTACTTAGAACAAAACAAGTAAGAAAGTCTAAGTTCGGGCGGAGCCGAACATTAAATACCCGCCGCAAGTATTAAATATATGTTTTTTCATCTTTCCGAAAGCTACCGCTAGATGGTAAGCCGGGGTGTATAAATTTTGAGTGAATTAGCGTCCTTAAATTTCGAAATATTGCAGTTTCAAGCATTTCTAAAATTTACCGTTATATGACAAGCGGCCGTAATTTTAGTCCGATTTAAATAATTTTTAACGTTTTGCTTTATGTGGCAAGCACAATAAAATACCGGGTTTGGTACAAATTGGTAGAACGGTTACCGATATACATATATGTGATCACACCTATTTTCCAAAATTTTATCATAAACGTATTTCTTGGTAAATAACACTATGCGACAGTCAAAATCGGGATGGGATGAAACCAACGGGAAATGTGGTATCGGTCAAAAACAAGTTATACGTGTCCCGGCGTTTCGCTGTGAAATTGTCACCTTTGGTGGTCTTTTTTTTGAAATAACGCGAGAACCACTAGTCCGATTTTGCTCAAATAAATTTAAAAAAATTAAAAATTACAATTCCTTTAATCTGTTAATATAACGTTTTTCTATATACTCAACAGTTTTGCCGGTAAAAATAAATGTATGAAGAAAAAAAATATATATTTTTTCCTAAAAATTTAAATTTTTTTAATTTTTTATTTTACGTGTTAATAATAAATAATATATAATAAATATTATTCAAATTCATTGAAACATAAAATTAATATTCTTGTCAAAATGAGATACCTTCACTTAATTGTGAATAAAAGCGAAACGCGTCCAAATTTAAATTTTTTTAATTTTTTATTTTACGTGTTAATAATAAATAATATATAATAAATATTATTCAAATTCATTGAAACATAAAATTAATATTCTTGTCAAAATGAGATACCTTCACTTAATTGTGAATAAAAGCGAAACGCGTCCAAATTTAAATTTTTTTAATTTTTTATTTTACGTGTTAATAATAAATAATATATAATAAATATTATTCAAATTCATTGAAACATAAAATTAATATTCTTGTCAAAATGAGATACCTTCACTTAATTGTGAATAAAAGCGAAACGCGTCCAAATTTAAATTTTTTTAATTTTTTATTTTACGTGTTAATAATAAATAATATATAATAAATATTATTCAAATTCATTGAAACATAAAATTAATATTCTTGTCAAAATGAGATACCTTCACTTAATTGTGAATAAAAGCGAAACGCGTCCATCGATTTTCATGATCTATGTCTCATTTTGCTTAAAGGTTATGTGACTTTGCGTGAAAGTAATCCACTAGCCTTTTTCCCGTTTTGGATTTTTTATGAATTTAAAAAATCAAAAAATTGAATATTTTAGGCAAAAAATATTTTTTTCTTCATACATTTATTTTTACCGGCAAAACTGTTGATTATATAGAAAAACGTTATATGAACAGATTAAAGGAATTGTAATTTTTAATTTTTTT
>NW_016157395.1:87635-87781 GCF_001687245.7 Rhagoletis zephyria
TTGGTATGGTGTACTAAGGCCAACAACTCTGCCAAGTTTGGAAGAAAGTGGTGCAGCGGTTACCAAGATATACACATGTAACCATAAGTGGGCGTGGCTACGCCCATTTTCCAAAAATTTATAATATTCTTATTTTTCGTCTAAAA
>NW_016157395.1:88003-88181 GCF_001687245.7 Rhagoletis zephyria
TGGTGCAGCGGTTACCAAGATATACACATGTAACCATAAGTGGGCGTGGCTACGCCCATTTTCCAAAAATTTGTAATATTCTCATTTTTCGTCCGAAAATTATTGTAAATATCAATTTTTCTCAGTAGTTACTAAAATATCGCAGTTTTCGTATTTCTGGAAATTACCGTTATATGGG
>NW_016157395.1:88276-104501 GCF_001687245.7 Rhagoletis zephyria
TCATCACACCATATTCTGCATACGAGCTGATGCATGCACCTAATCAGCTCCTCGCCGCCGTACTTGAATAGCTCGGCTGGCAGGCCGTCAGCTCCAGCAGCTTTGTTGTTTTTCAGCCGCGTAATCGCTATTCGTACCTCGTCATAGTCAGGCGGTGGGACAGCTACTCCATCATCATCGACTGGGGACTCGGGTTCGTCTTCCTCACTACTTTCAGCGCTGCTACCATTCAGTAGGTCATAAAAGTGCTCCCTCCACAATTTAAGTATACTCTGGACATCGGTCACTAGGTCGCCATTGTTGTTCTTACAGGAGTTCGCCCCGGTCTTGAAACCTTCCGTAAGTCGCCTAACCCTCTGGTAGAATTTTCGGGCGTTCTTCCTGCCGGCCAGCATCTCAAGCTCTTCGCACTCACGTCTTTCGGCCTCTCTCTTCTTATTGCGGCAAATACGTCTCGCTTCCTTCTTCAGTTCCCTATAACCAACCTACCTTGGATTAATGGCAACCCACATACCAAATTTCGTTGAGATATCTCAATTTTTGCTCGAGTTATCGTGTACACGGACGGACGGACAGACAGACATAGCTTAATCGACTTCTCTATTCATTCTGAGCATTTATGTATACATTTGTCTATATCTATCTCGATTCGTTTTGCCTGTTACAAACAACCGTTATGTGAACAAAATTAATATACAAGGGTACCAGTGCGCTCGGGTATAAAAAAATCGATTTTTGAGATTGGAAATTTGATGGGTCATTTTTCAAAAGTGCCGGAAATATGCAGTTTTGATGACATCGACATTATTGCAAGCATCAATTTTAAATCAATTAATTTTAATATTTACTGATTGATCGAAGATTTCGTGTTTCTCTAAATTACCGTTATATGGGATGTGGGCGGGGTTATAGTCCGATTTTTAAAATGTTCGGCCATTTGGTATGATGTACCAAGGCCAGCAACTGTGCAAAGTTTGGAACAAATTGGTGCAGCGGTTACCAAGATATACACATGTAATCATAAGTGAGCGTGGCTACGCCCTTTTTCCAAGAATTTATAATATTCTTATTTTTGTTAGATGTGTTTCTGTAAGGAGTCCTATTTATTTCCACAGGCCTTCCATTTTACTTTAAAAGTCTTCACTATTCCCTGAGACTTTGCTTTGACATGCGCTTATATGTCGAATGCATACGAGTGGGCTGTCCGAGTAGTATTTATGCTTATACACCGCACAAAAATTAGAGTATTGTTCAAAATGTGGCCTTAAATTAAATAAGAAAAATAGTTTATATCTCCCTTAATTTATGGTAAACTGAAAATCTTTCTAACTGTTTTATATTTTGATTTGTTTACACCGAACGACGCCGGATACTCTGCATCATAAAATATACCTTTGCAAAAAGTTACGCCGAAAGATAGCGCTGGAGTCGAGATATTAAAGAATCCGTCTTTATCGTACTACCTGGGTTAACGGGTATTTTTTGATAAGAAGAGCTTCAGCAAAAAACGTACCCAAAAAGTAGATGGCGCTGGAATCAAGATATTTAGATACCGCTCTACAAAATTTACTTTTAAGATGACTTAATAAAGCCACATCCATGAATACAAAGAAGCGCAAAATTTTTAAGGCGCCACAGATGTCATAGACACATCAACGGGCCATGAGTATATCAAGAAGAAGTGGGACGAATTAAAAAAAAACTCTTTCTTCCTGTGGAACAGCGGGATTTAACCTTTCAACCGAAGCCAATAGTTTTTACATTACAAACCCTTTTTGCATTTCAAACCTATTTTTGTATTGGTCAACGCAAAAGTATTTATCAGGCGTCGCGAAGCATGCCAGGCATTTGCTAGTTTTTTTATAAAAGTCTACCTCATATTATATATAATTAACTGCATATAAATGGACATTTCTCTGACGTCAAAGGCTTTATAATTTCAAAGATATCATTAATTCCAAAATTTATTTTAAAAATTTAGTGCAATGTAAAACAAAAATATGGGTACCAAATGAAACAATTTTTTTTTTGATTCACAAGGACGAATAGGACTCGAAAATGCCCATTTAATCTATTTTATTTTTTTGAGCTAATAAAATTAGGTCTTAACATATAATTTTTTCAAAAATAAAAATTGCAATATTTCAAGGATATACAAGGGTAAAATTATAAAAGGGTATTTTCAATACCTACCCATCCCTTACGCACCAAAAAAATTTAATATGTTCAAACTCTACAGAGTTAGAGAGAGTTGGTTAGTATATTTCAGGACGAATGAATAAGGATTGAGCCAAGAGCTTGTGCGAGCAAATCCAATTGTTGGCAGTAAATGTCAGTTACGCGGTTTTTTACTTTAAACGACGATATGTATATCGAGCTACACATTTATAAAAGAAAATTTTAAGTATTAAATAAACAAAAGATATATAGCCAAAACTGGTCAACATAAGGCGTTTCTATTATTGCCACCAGTGTAATTTACAAATCCCGAAAATTCCGAGATTCTAAGCAAATAATCCCGGGATTTTCGGGACTTAAAAATACCGGGATCTCGGGATTAACATTCCTAGGTACAACCTAATGTAAAAAAATATCTTATTTTGAGATAACTTTCGAAATTTTGGCTTTCAGTCTTGAAAGTTAGATTTATTTACTCTTACTTACTAGAAATAATACAGTCAAACTTTTAAGTTTACTTTCGTTTCATTCGGTATCGATTACCGTGAAATGAGCCATATGTAAATGCTACTTTTATGTATCTACTCGTATGTACCATAAATTAGACCGCACCACAAACATGGTTGCCTACAATTGGTAACTTTCTACCAAAACTGGTAACTTTTAAACGGTTTGGTAACTTGGTAACTTTTATTTCATTTTGGTAACTTTTGCAACTAAATATCTAATTATAAAAGCCCCTCGAGTTTCAGTGGCAGCACTACTGACACTTCTACAAAATTACTTCGATAAAGTTAGAGTCATCTCATATTCGAATACTGGAAATATTTCAATTACAGTGGCAGCAGCAAGGGCTGCACTTCTAAAATAACTCTCGAATTTTTGCGATAAATTTTGAATTCTACCATCTCACATTTTAATAGTNATTATAAAAGCCCCTCGAGTTTCAGTGGCAGCACTATTGACACTTCTACAAAATTACTTCGATAAAGTTAGAGTCATCTCATATTCGAATACTGGAAATATTTCAATTACAGTGGCAGCAGCAAGGGCTGCACTTCTAAAATAACTCTCGAATTTTTGCGATAAATTTTGAATTCTACCATCTCACATTTTAATAGTGGCCATCTGGCAATTTTTGGTAAGGTCCATACATGCTTTTGATTATTCCGGCACAACAAAAACAAAATGTCGCGTGCTTTTTACTAGACCCACCTACCGACATGTATTTCGACCCACTGAATTCAAATCTGAGGTCCGTTTGACACGTACACTAAATTATGAAAAAGCGAAAAAATAGCAAAAAAATTTTCAATTTTCGCAATTTACTCGAAATTTTGTACGAGTCAAACGGACGGTTAAAAGCACCCGCAACTTTTTTTTGTGTGCCGGTGCCACTATTCCGTGAGTCGCGAATATCGGCACATTCCGAACGAAAAATGACACTGAAATTGGCACAACGTCGAAACCGGATTGTCTCCAAACCAAATTTGACAAGGGATGATGGAAAATCGCTCCACATTACATCATACTCCTACCCTGTCGGAAACACCAACAACGAAAATGAGAATAACGGCACATGCAACAATTAATTGTAAGAAAAATATTTTCTAATAAAAAAAATTATTATAATTGTCAATAGCATTTTCAATCTTGATAATTTATCAAGAAAATAGATTTAAACTTCTGTGCTAGAACTGGGAGTTCTTGATAAATAATCAAAAATTGACAAATTATAAAAATATTGAATTTATTAAGTCACAGAAACGGGCTGTAAGTATATACACATTTGTTGCGAAATATAGCAGTTTTATTCAGTATATTTTTTTCTTAGTGAAGAAGTGAAGATTTGGTAACTTTTGGTAACTTTTCTTAAGGGATTTTGGTTGAAAAAAGCGTTGGCGAGTGGCAACCATGACCACAAAAGGAGCATTTACATATCGTCGTTCAAACTCAAAACCGTGTATCGTCACTCTGCAAAACCGCGTAACTGACATTTGCTGCCAAAAATTGGATTTGTTCACACAAGCTCTTGGCTCAATCCTTATCCATTCGTCCCGAAAAATACTGGCCAGAAATGCGATTGCTTTATAAAAAAGAGAACCATTTTGAAATATGAGTGTTTCTACTCTCTAGAAAATAATTTATGCAATCTCACATGCGCGGTTTTGCTTTTTTTTTTGATACCCGGTTTTGTGCTGTAAACGACGATATGCAAATACATATCGTGTAAGAGCGCTATAAGTAGTAAACTAATTTTTTACATGGTGAATTTTTCAATTCGTCTTTTCCCAAAAATGCGCAAGATTCTTTTTCTGAATATTTTTTTTTAATTAGAACCGCAAGGCTTTATTTATTGGCAAGCTTAAAACATTTGCACAAGTGAACTTCTTAATTTCTATCAGGCACGGTCCTCCATTATTTTATCAAAAAATGTACCACTTGGAAGTGTTTACTAAAACTTCCATTTAAATGGAAGGGAATAGTACATACCAATTCGTCTGAATTTATTCTTTATTTCAATACTGATAACTTTTATTACAGACGGACCCCATTTATTTATTAAAAATCGGGACTGCAACAATCTTTGGCCAATTTCAAAAGTTGCGTTACTTTAAACTGCAATAGATGCGGTAGACACAAAACCGATGTTATGAACCCGAAAAAGTCTGATTAGAAAAAAACTTAGAAGATTATAAATACATAGATAATATAAAATTCAAAATGCTATGTAATTGTATTGAATTTCCTTAACTAAGGGCCAATTTCACAGTACGTGGTTAACTCAGAATTGGCAGTTAATTACAGATTTTCAGTATAAAAATCTATAGTTAACTGCCGATTCTGAGTTACCTACGCACTGTGAAATTGGACCTAAGTGAAAGGCACCGATTCGCGAAATAAAGATTTTAAAGCATACCGTGAACGTTTTAGCCGAAAATCTTCAAGGCAAGCTAAACTTGAGATGCCAGACAAAAATCATTTAATCCAGAAGTAAGAGACATGCTTTAAGAAGAGAATTTTGAACATACACATGCTTCATGAAGACGAACTAAACTTTTATCATGCATTTACCGTTTTCTCATTGTTTCTATCTTAAGTAATCCTTATGGCACGTTACCAACATTATAATTACACCGGCACACAAAAAATGTGATATGTAAATTTAACCAGAACCACCTACCGACATCTATTTCGACCCGTCGAATCCGAATCTGAAGCCCGTTTGACTCGTACATCCTCAGAATTTCAAATAAATTGCGGATTTTTTCACAATTTTCTCATTTATCTCGAAATTTAGAAGGTGTACGAGTCAAACAGACCTCAGATTCGGATTCAGTAGGTCGAAATAGATGTCGGTAGGTGGGTCTGGTTAAAAGCACAAACCACTTTTTGTGTGCCGGTGTTATCAATGTACAATGATTTTATTTTTCAGAGCGAAGAACAGGAAGTAAGTGAATAAATGGAGATAGAAGAACACACGAATGATCTGTTTTTATTCTTTTTCAAGAAATATATGGGCAAATCTAAAAAATAGGTACACCTCCAGAAAAAATATTTTAATTTTTAAATTTGTGAGCACACCTATGTTTTATACATATATCATTTTATTCGTATTCTCTTAATAAATCGATTAATATAACTGTAATTCATTTTCATCAAGTGCTTCAAAAGTTAGACGAGGAATAAACATGAAATAGAAAACAAAAGAATAAGCTGGGTTCAAATTACGCTGTGCAAGTTGTAAATTTTGAGCAAAGATTTTGAAAGTTGAACTCATTTAATTGAGACGTTCTAAATTCAATGGCATTCCGTTTTGCCAGATTGGCTCTGGTTTTCGAGATAACGGTATTTGAAAATTTGATTAAATTTAAACTATTTTAAAAATAACTCCCTCAGTTTTGAAGTTATTTTACTAAAACACATACTGGTTTTTTAATATTACCTTAATTATTCCTTAAAATTATCGAAATGGGTGCACTTTAACGTATAGCTCCAATACAACTGATTACTCAGATATGTGTTTTTGCGCTATAACTCTAACTTCAAATCTGATTAATAAATTGTACGCGTGCTATATGTTAAAGTGAACCTATACTAAATTTTTACCTGCTTAATTGGAGGGAGGGAGTTTTCTTATAAAATAGTTCAAATTTAAGCAAAGTTTCAAGTACCGCTATCTCCAAAAGTGGAGACAACCGGAAAAACTGGGGACCCCATTGAGTTTAGAAGCCTCCAATTAAGTAAGAGCAACTATCAGAACCTTTGTCGAAAACATTTGATTTGATATCACGATCGAAATGTTCTGACTACAAGAAGGAGCGTAATTAAAAGTACTAAATCGGGGATTTTACACACTTCTAGAGAACATTTTTTGAAGTATTTTACAGGTATATGCAAAGTTATAAGGACTAGTAGTCAGAATAATATTTAGATCGTTTCGACGTATTTTCCAAATGTGCCTTCAATTAAGATATCTTTGGAATAAAAATTACGCTCAAGATCGCAGAATATTTTATCTTTAAAAGTCGGTTTATTCTGAAAGTACACCTCTTGCTAAGGTATCAAATTATTCGTAATTGTTTATAGAATACAACACATACATACTTAAGAAGTTCTTAAAATTAAATGCTTCAAAAACTATACGCGATAAACCGAAAAGTTTCTCCGATTACTGAAATTTTTGATAACACATTTTTGAAGAATATTCACCAATCTCGGGGATGCGACATAACAAAATCCGATGTGTACATACACACATATGTACATACATATGTATGTAGATATTCGTGTTATATGGAGTACCTGACAATTGGCGAAGGAAAAGTCTTATTTGATTAGGCGCGTAAATTGCATTACGATTTTTAATTATGGACTTACTTCAGTGCGCATTTTATAATGAAGAAAAGAAGTTTGCAGAAAAATAGGATCATTTTGCTACATTTTGTTCTGAATGCAGCGATTTTCAGAAATATTTTGTTGGCCTCCTTAAGCGTGCCGAAACCGGTTTTCAATAAGGCGATTTTGGCGCTACCTGATATCTCTCGCGCTGTGCAATATTATGCGGGTGTCCACATTCAAACTGGAATAATTTTTGAAAAAGACTGGCAGGCCATGGCGAGCCAAATATGCGTGAGTATGTGTTTATGTATACATACATATGTACATATGTGTGTGTAACCGAGTCAAGAACCAGAAATCAGGCTCAATAGCAGCAGCCCTGCTCTGAGGACCAACTTGCAAATTGAGTTATCAATACGTAATTTTATTCGTATATACATACCAACTCACATACCGACATACCTACATATGCATTCATACCCGGCAAAAAATTGTGCAACGAATCTTAAAAGGGAGTATTGCGGGAATAGAATCAATCGGGTGCAAATAGGCATTAATTAATCGCAAGCATTGTGTATACTTATAAATAAAAAAAACAGATGTTTTCCAGAAATGCCTCACAGCTGAGATCACCTGTTTATATTTGTTACGGGGTTATATTCAATACGTATAAAAAAACGTTAAACATACTCTGGCAAAACCAGCAAGAAAAGTTATATTAAGTGTAGGAGTCATTGACCAAAATGCTTAAAAATATTAAGATGCTATATAAACGTAGGAATTCATTTAATTCAATGCATATTTTGCCAATTTTTAATGTTATTTTAATAACTTTAAAATTTTTCTTCATCACTTTAATCACCCTGAGAACCACGGTTTGAATCGTATTTATTCGGAACAAATTTTTATTTTTTAAAAGCGACTAACGTATGCGGAATGAAATACGAACTGATGAAGTAAAACGAAACAGCTATACTTTCGGATGCAACAAATATTGTTTTTCCACTTACATAGATATTGTCGAATTTTCCAAGAAAACTTTTTAGAAAAACTCATGTCCATAACGATTGATCTGTTTAAGTTTTCAGGCATAGTGCGGAGGCCTCTTTTAAAAATATTATTTTGGAACTTTGTTGTGCCTATTTGAGTTATTATTTTTTAGCCAATTAGGCGATAAATAGTTCAAAGTTATATTAAGGAGTCCTTTTATGGATCCCCAAGGAAAAATATTTCCCTAATCCGCAACAAAACGCTGGGAAAACACTCATAGCCGCTTTTAACTTTCCTTTTCAACGTTTAAAAGATCTTGGGTAAAGTGGTTTCAACATATTTCACTAAATCCCTGGCTCTTGCATAGTCTCTAATGTTTTTATGCCTACTTTGTACTTTATTGTCATTATACGTTGTGGTTTTGCAGAGAAATACAGCAATTTATGATTCTTGTTACGGTCTCATTTAGCTGCAATGTTAAAAATGTTTTTCGCACTCGTGGGTTTTCCTTCCACTGTTTTCCTATTCTATAAAGCCGAAATTTCCTTTTTAAATAAAGTTTTTTTAAGTCTCACAAAGAAAACATGAAAAAGCACATTACTTTTAGTGTTGGAAAACTATCGGTAGTGTATACATTCGATTGTTTCGATAGTGATAGTACAAAATATTCGATACTATCGATGTTTTCGAAAAGTTTCTTACATATGTTGAGATATAACACTACTGCCCGGTTTCACCAATCATTTTAAAATGTATCAAACTTAAAATTTAAAATAGCACAATCTCTTAGAAAATGTTGTAATTTTAAATTATAATGGCCTGACAAATTTAAAATTTATTGGTGAAACTGGGCATAACATTTTGTATATAAGCAAATTTGATTCCATTTTTTATGGTCCAAGAAAAATTTGGCCGGTGATATGACAGATCCCATCGCCTGTAAATTTCTTCGCTCCTTCTCTTACTATATATGTAAGATAACAACAGCCAGGAAGAAATCGTATTCTTAAATGATCCATTTCGTAACTAAATAGCCATAAAGATTATTTGTATACACAAGAATAACTTTTGTAGGGCCTGTGCCAATTGATTGGAAAGAGGAAATTTTGACGGCTCAAAGTAAAAATTTGACATTTCTCGTGGTGAATACGAACGTCAGAATTTTACCTAGCTCATGGGGCTAGGTAACATTTTTACAGCTTATAAACATGTATACACAAAATATTGCTAGGTGGTAATAAAGAGTGAACAAGAAAATGGAAGCTGAAAAAGCACAAAAAAACGTACGTTACTGGCAAGTTGTAAAATAAATATAATTTTTAACAATTTCAGAAACAAATAGAGCTTTCAACTGTCAAAATTTATTTTGCATTTAACACAGCAAAATTCAATTTACTTGCACACCATAGCACATTTTTCCACCCCGTCTCACCACGGAGAAAAAAGTTACCGATCGGCACAGGCCCGTAAAACAAATATTTCAATATCACATTTTATAACAAAAACCACGAAGACAATGTTTACAAACAAAGGAGTTCATAACATACATACATACATATGTAGGCATGTGCATCTTTTATAGTCCAATTCTAACAATGAAAACAACATAGATACAACTATCGATAGTGTTTAAAAAATTCGATAGTAGCGGCAAAATTAAACCATCGATACTGTCGATAGCCCCAACGATAATTCTCCATGACTAATTACTTTTCGTGACATTGAGTTTCGGTGTACAAAATTTACAAGCAAATTTTCAGAGTTCGTTCGCTTTCAAGAAAATTATTTCAGCACTAGCAAATGCCTGGCTTGCTTCGCGACGCCTTATAAGAACTTTTTCGTTAACCAATACTAAAATAGTGTTGGTATGCAAAAACGGTTCGTAATATAAAAATTATTAGTTTAGGTGGAAAGGACTGAAGAGCATAACCTTGCTTACTCATAAGCCAAGAATAATTGCGCTGAGATAACATTTGGGTTAAGTACTAATATCTTTTGATGCGATTTTATTTCCACCTGTGAGATATCTGCAAGTATTTCAAGGTTTGCCGAGAGTGCGTAATCTTCTCCTATAGTCCTGCTGTTCCACAGTATGAAATCGTTTTCCCGTTCAAACGGGGTCATTGATATACCTACAGTGTTCTCTCTAATTCAGCACACTTCTTCTTGATATACCCATGACCCGTTGATGTGCCTACGATATCTGTGGAGCCTAATCAATTTTGCGCTTCTCTGTATGCTTACTAACAGAATGGGGCTTTATTAAGTCATCTTAAATGTAAATTTGTAGAAGAGCATCTAAATATCGTGATTTCAGCGCCATCTATGTTTTGGGTCCATTTATATTGGAGAAACACTTCTTATCATAAAGTTAATACCCGTTAAGCCAGTTCATACGATAAAGACGGGTTCTCGAAATATCTCGACTACAGCGCCATCTGTCGACACAATTTTTTGCAAAAGTATATTTTACGATTCAGAGGAGAATTACAAATTCATGTGACATATGATTTCGAAGGTATGGCTGATTAAAAATTTCACTCCTATAGGATGTGCCAAGCCCCTTTCACAAAAGTATATGTACTTTACTATAAGCATATACAATAGATATTGTATGTGAACACACCAAATTTCAAAGTCATGTAACTTACGGTTTCGAAGTTATAGATGATTAAAAATGTCTCGCCAATTGGAGGTGCCACTCCCTCTTGTCAGATCTCATTTTTTTTTATAACCTAGGTTACGTCCCAGGTCACTCTCTATACACCAGTTAAAGCCCCATGAAAATCCCTTCAGTAATTCCGGAGAGTAGTGAGTTCAAACACACAAACAATTTAAGTTTTATTATAGGATAGATAGATTATTATTATTATTATTATTGGTTTATAAAACATATTCTGACAAACATATTCTGAGCGTTCCGAATATATGAGTCTGAAAGGAGTCCTAGGTGGTTAAGAAATATGAGCTTCAAAAACAAAAAATGTCTGACTCTTATATGAATATTTTAGGAGTTATAAATGATCGAAGTTAGGAGCCAGCACTTTGTGGTTATATAAAAACAATAAAGATTCGAAATTTATATCTAAACTTGTTTATACAGAAATTGAAAATATTTAGAAAACAAAAAATATTTTAGCTGCAGCTTCTGCTATTAAATGTATGTTGGAATGTTTATATGAACTGAGGTATGTATACATACATGTGTATAGTATTTGAAGTTCAATAAGAGTTGAAAAATAAGGCCAATATGGCTCAAAGGATAAAAAATAAGGTAAAATAAGAGTCCAAATAAAGTTATTTATGAGGACTATAGGACTCATTTAAGAGCCTCAAAAAAACTCTGAAACGATTCATATATGAGGACAAAATTTGCTTTAAAAAGAGTCCAAAATGAGCTGTTTATGAAGCCAATAAGAGTCCAATATGACTCATTTGGAGGCTCATTTGATGTATGAATTTAAGCTCATATAAGTCGACCTTCGGAAGAAGGAAACACACTAATTTCGGGCTCTTAAATGAGCTCATTATGAGCGTAAAGGCTCCGAAATGAGACTCCTTAAAGACTCATTTATGACTCCAAATGTATATTTCATTTATATGTACATATCTCTCGCTCATAGGCAAAGCACTTATTGAGTTTTTTTTTTTTCGTTTTGCGCATGCATATTCTTTTTACTTTAAAATTTCAATACTTCAAAAAAAATATCAATAACGAAAAATAAACACTGGCATATGGTGATGCCGTTGAAAAGCAAAATTGTATTCAAAAGAATTTGGTGCAAAGTAAATTTTGTTTTCAGAAATTGGTATATCTTTTTTGTCCACATTCCAGTTTTGATAAAATATAGCCTATGTTACGTCCGAGGTCACTGTCTAGATACCAGTTAAAGCCCCATGAAAATCCATTCAGTAGTTCCGGAGATTAGTGAGTTCAAACAGAAAAACAATCTCCAGTTTTATTATAGTATGGAAGATAGATTATAATATACAACGAGACTATTTTTGGTGGAATGCTTGTCAAGATTGCACAGTAGATTTTGGTATACTTAGTTTGGCTCCTGTGTTTACCATAATTGTTTAAAAACTGCCTAGAAATAGTCCAAATTTCATTCCGCATACCTCAAGGCTGCTTTTCACTATGTCAAATTCAATGGCATTTGTCGTAAAATAAGTGAAAACACATTGTCAAATGGGATTAAAAAGCAGTTTATCGATTGATTTGGATCCGGATAGGTCTTTAGTCGTGTACATGCCTGCTAAATCGGCTATATGTCTGTTTTTGGCCCATAATATCATCAGTCAAGCTATGGATAAAGGAGATTAAGTTGTGTCGAAATATGTCGCCAAATTTTGGCGTCAAAATATGGGCAGTGGCACACACGCGCCACGGTAAGTTTTACCGTAGATCCACGGTAAAATTACGTGGATTATGTGTTGCCGGAGAAGTGGGGCAGAACTTTTTTATGCGTAGGCAGCCTTCGGCCGCGCTTAGGGATTATAACCCTTACTACTCAGAATTCTCTTTTCTGTGTNGGTGACCATCAGGGATGAAAAATGGAACACAGATTGTACCTAAAAAAAGTTATATCATTTATTTGTAGTTTTTTTTATAAATTTTATTTAAAAAATGAAAACAAAAGATGAATTTACTTTAAACATGATTAGGTTTTTTTTTAACTGGGCCTATATCAATAGACCAGAGCTTCTTAAAGTGTGTTCCGCGGAACCCAAGGGTTCCGTAGAAAAGTCACCGGGGTTCCGCGAGATCTACTTTGGTATGAATAAGCACGGCGGTCGGTTTGAGTTGCAAACAGAAAGAAAAGTTCTATAAACAGCTTGACCGAGNGGAAGATAGATTATAATATACAACGAGACTATTTTTGGTGGAATGCTTGTCAAGATTGCACAGTAGATTTTGGTATACTTAGTTTGGCTCCTGTGTTTACCATAATTGTTTAAAAACTGCCTAGAAATAGTCCAAATTTCATTCCGCATACCTCAAGGCTGCTTTTCACTATGTCAAATTCAATGGCATTTGTCGTAAAATAAGTGAAAACACATTGTCAAATGGGATTAAAAAGCAGTTTATCGATTGATTTGGATCCGGATAGGTCTTTAGTCGTGTACATGCCTGCTAAATCGGCTATATGTCTGTTTTTGGCCCATAATATCATCAGTCAAGCTATGGATAAAGGAGATTAAGTTGTGTCGAAATATGTCGCCAAATTTTGGCGTCAAAATATGGGCAGTGGCACACACGCGCCACGGTAAGTTTTACCGTAGATCCACGGTAAAATTACGTGGATTATGTGTTGCCGGAGAAGTGGGGCAGAACTTTTTTATGCGTAGGCAGCCTTCGGCCGCGCTTAGGGATTATAACCCTTACTACTCAGAATTCTCTTTTCTGTGTTGCCGGAGAAGTGGGACAGAACTTCTTTCTGCGTAGGCGGCC
Organism: Rhagoletis zephyria; assembly: GCF_001687245.7. NCBI lineage: Eukaryota > Metazoa > Arthropoda > Insecta > Diptera > Tephritidae > Rhagoletis > Rhagoletis zephyria. Next base: position 101,742 of record NW_016157395.1, read on the forward strand.
TTCGGTCGCGCTTAGGGATTAAAACCCTTACTACTCACAATTCTCCTTTCTGTGTTGTCGGAGGAGTGGGACAGAACTTCTTTCTGCGTAGGCGGCCTTCGGTCGCGCTTAGGGATTATAACCCTTACTACTCAGAATTCTCCTTTCTGTGTTGCCGGACTTTCTTCGGCGGAATTTTTACCGTGGATCCACTGTAAAAGTTACCGTGGCGCGTGTAAACAGACACTCCCCAAAATATGACATAGTGAAAACCAGTCTTTAGTCTTTTTTGATACTCGTTTCGATATAAAGAGGAACTATTAGTCCCGTCATAGGACATGCCCGAACAAAAGCGATTAGCACGTTCCACATAAAGAGATAAAAAGTGGTATTAGTATAGGGCTGCAATAAGCCTGAACCCATCGACCAGGACACTTATCATCGAAATAAAAACCGAAGACACAAGTGAATATGGTGCCAATATACATATTCCTTATAAGCACAGTTGCTTTGGCTTTGGCGTTGCATTATTTAGAAGTAATTTTTGATATTATAAGCAATGTAGGTTTGTTGCACAATCCATAAAGATGAATGATTTATCATGATGTGTTGTATGAAACGCTGAAGTTTTGAAATCTTTTTAATCATGAAAGAACAAGTTTCCCTTGACTGTCACGGAACTTAAAAAAATGCCTTACCACCGTTGCCAAATTTCCACATATCCTATAATGCGCTTCATGATCATTTTTGCCATTTTGTATATGCATAACCAAAAGATAATTCTGGTATTCTATCTTAAGTGAAACTATTTTTCACTGAAAAAATGCGCCCAAAATGAAACGAGTGTTTGCATTAACCTTCATTAAAGACCAGCACAATTTAAGCGTGGACCAGGACACCAGGACCATCCTGGGAAACCCGGATGTCTGACAGCCAATATTAGTCGCATGTTCCTTAGCGACTGCGCACATTGTCATCCCGGATAAGTCGCATTGTTTGCATGATACGCATCCACGTGTATACATATGTACATATGTACATATGGATGTAGATATCTGTATAGATACTGATACATTTATGTAATATGTATGTCCGACAATTTTCTCATTCTTATACTGAAATATACATACATATGTACATACCCAGTGAAAAGAGTTGTAATGCATTAATGTATAATGTATTTTTTACAAGTTCTAGATTCTATTACTGTTTAATATGTAATCAGCATTCTAATGTAACCAAAACTCGCAAAAAATTCATAATAAATCGCATATATTCCTCGTTTACTGAATGCCCAACTTTTTTTAGGACATCACCGATTGAAAACATTCATTTTCGAATGTGAAAACGACTGCTTTACTGATTAGTATTTCGATTACCACACATAACATTTACCCACTGGGTATGTATGTATATAAGCATGTTTGTATGCCTGGATATACATACATATACATGTAGTAGAGGTTAAGATATAATTGGAATTCTTAAATGTGTTCTCTAGCGCACGCTGTCTCAGTAAATTTTTAGAAGCCATTATTTACCTGCCGGCTAAATCATACCGGTTTTCGTCGATACGTATTTGTTATTGTAGTTATTGTAGTTGTAATGCCAATACTATTCGCTTTATTATGTGAAGAACGTCTTCATTAAGCCATCGAAAACAGAGTAAAAAATGTGCATGGATGTACGTACAAGTGTGTGTATCGTGTACAGATGCACGCACATGCATTTGTAATATGTGTGGATGGATCGAAGAAGATAGGAAGTTGGAGAGACAGCGGACAAGGAGACATAGCACATGCATAAGTAAGAGGACAGGCAATTGAATCAAACACAAAACCAACAAATAAGTAAGGGATGAAATGAGATAGTGAACAACAATACTTCCATTATAGGTACTTTTTTTAAAGTCAAGCTCTTTTCCTAGCAAAAACCATATAAATCTAAATTTCCGACTTTGTGCAAATCTGCACCAAAGTATCGAACTTTTTAATCAGAACCTTTAGAAAAAAATTTGGTTGCAGTTTTGTAGCTCATTAAAATTTAGTATAATAAAATGCAAGTGCAACGTACTGCTCAATTTCTTACCTATCAACAAATTGTCGAACATACTGACTTTGTATGAAANCGATCATTTGACCGCAAATGCCATTGAATTAATAGAAAAACTACGAATTTGAGGATAGCTAAGTAAAGGGTTAATTTTTCGTAGTAGCTGCTCTAAATGCAATGTAAAATGTTTAAGATAATACATAATATAACTTTTTTAATTTCTTCCTATTGACCACTTTTCTTAATAATTGTTTATTCTTCAAAATGAAACCGAAGCTTTTCCCGTGCCTATAAGTAAATATATTACCACGGTAAAGGAAAAAAAAAACTAAAAATGCATCTGATCAAAAGATGATTGTACCTAAAATCTAGTGACTGTACCTAATGTACCTTTAAGTCATCAAACGTCGGAAAAAGGTACAATTGTACCTACTTTTTCATTCCTGGTGACCATCCGTCCAGGAAATTAATTTATTTTATACGGGACGCCAAACATTCTGTATTTCTTGTTAGGGACAAAACGATACTAGTAAATACAAGTACATACTCGATACTTTTTGTCCGATACCAAGTAATTTTGGTATCGATACTTTTGAACCGAGTACTGAGTAGGATCGCACTCAATGACATAGAGTTTGACAAATGTACCACAGGGTGATGGTATGAACGCTGTTTAAATTTTGAAGTTTTAAATGTTAAGTGTACAATAGTTTATTTTTCAAATAAAAC
>NW_016157395.1:104526-128267 GCF_001687245.7 Rhagoletis zephyria
TAAAGATGAATGATTTATCATGATGTGTTGTATGAAACGCTGAAGTTTTGAAATCTTTTTAATCATGAAAGAACAAGTTTCCCTTGACTGTCACGGAACTTAAAAAAATGCCTTACCACCGTTGCCAAATTTCCACATATCCTATAATGCGCTTCATGATCATTTTTGCCATTTTGTATATGCATAACCAAAAGATAATTCTGGTATTCTATCTTAAGTGAAACTATTTTTCACTGAAAAAATGCGCCCAAAATGAAACGAGTGTTTGCATTAACCTTCATTAAAGACCAGCACAATTTAAGCGTGGACCAGGACACCAGGACCATCCTGGGAAACCCGGATGTCTGACAGCCAATATTAGTCGCATGTTCCTTAGCGACTGCGCACATTGTCATCCCGGATAAGTCGCATTGTTTGCATGATACGCATCCACGTGTATACATATGTACATATGTACATATGGATGTAGATATCTGTATAGATACTGATACATTTATGTAATATGTATGTCCGACAATTTTCTCATTCTTATACTGAAATATACATACATATGTACATACCCAGTGAAAAGAGTTGTAATGCATTAATGTATAATGTATTTTTTACAAGTTCTAGATTCTATTACTGTTTAATATGTAATCAGCATTCTAATGTAACCAAAACTCGCAAAAAATTCATAATAAATCGCATATATTCCTCGTTTACTGAATGCCCAACTTTTTTTAGGACATCACCGATTGAAAACATTCATTTTCGAATGTGAAAACGACTGCTTTACTGATTAGTATTTCGATTACCACACATAACATTTACCCACTGGGTATGTATGTATATAAGCATGTTTGTATGCCTGGATATACATACATATACATGTAGTAGAGGTTAAGATATAATTGGAATTCTTAAATGTGTTCTCTAGCGCACGCTGTCTCAGTAAATTTTTAGAAGCCATTATTTACCTGCCGGCTAAATCATACCGGTTTTCGTCGATACGTATTTGTTATTGTAGTTATTGTAGTTGTAATGCCAATACTATTCGCTTTATTATGTGAAGAACGTCTTCATTAAGCCATCGAAAACAGAGTAAAAAATGTGCATGGATGTACGTACAAGTGTGTGTATCGTGTACAGATGCACGCACATGCATTTGTAATATGTGTGGATGGATCGAAGAAGATAGGAAGTTGGAGAGACAGCGGACAAGGAGACATAGCACATGCATAAGTAAGAGGACAGGCAATTGAATCAAACACAAAACCAACAAATAAGTAAGGGATGAAATGAGATAGTGAACAACAATACTTCCATTATAGGTACGGTGACCATCAGGGATGAAAAATGGAACACAGATTGTACCTAAAAAAAGTTATATCATTTATTTGNTAGTTTTTTTTATAAATTTTATTTAAAAAATGAAAACAAAAGATGAATTTACTTTAAACATGATTAGGTTTTTTTTTTTTAACTGGGCCTATATCTATAGACCAGAGCTTCTTAAAGTGTGTTCCGCGGAACCCAAGGGTTCCGGCGAATAAAGGCTGGTTTTCATTATTTCATTACCTTGACAACAAAATTTGTCGACATATTTTGACACAACTTTCTTTCCTTTATAACTACCTTTACGATGATATTATGGGCCAAAAACTTACAAATAGCCGCTTTAGCACCGCATGTACACGCCTGAAAGCCTATTCTGATCTAAATCAATCAAAATACCATTTTTAGACCCATTTGACAATATGTTTTCGATCATTTGACCGCAAATGCCATTGAATTAATAGAAAAACTACGAATTTGAGGATAGCTAAGTAAAGGGTTAATTTTTCGTAGTAGCTGCTCTAAATGCAATGTAAAATGTTTAAGATAATACATAATATAACTTTTTTAATTTCTTCCTATTGACCACTTTTCTTAATAATTGTTTATTCTTCAAAATGAAACCGAAGCTTTTCCCGTGCCTATAAGTAAATATATTACCACGGTAAAGGAAAAAAAAAACTAAAAATGCATCTGATCAAAAGATGATTGTACCTAAAATCTAGTGACTGTACCTAATGTACCTTTAAGTCATCAAACGTCATAAAAAGGTACAATTGTACCTACTTTTTCATTCCTGGTGACCATCCGTCCAGGAAATTAATTTATTTTATACGGGACGCCAAACATTCTGTATTTCTTGTTAGGGACAAAACGATACTAGTAAATACAAGTACATACTCGATACTTTTTGTCCGATACCAAGTAATTTTGGTATCGATACTTTTGAACCGAGTACTGAGTAGGATCGCACTCAATGACATAGAGTTTGACAAATGTACCACAGGGTGATGGTATGAACGCTGTTTAAATTTTGAAGTTTTAAATGTTAAGTGTACAATAGTTTATTTTTCAAATAAAACGCCCCAGAAGATGCCAAGGAGTTTGGCGAAACGTCGGGCAGCAAAGTGAAGAAAGTTTTTTCTTGCACATAAGCCAAATTGATCAAAATAGCCTAGTACAAACCAACAATAACTACATCTTTAAATTTGCAACGGAACCTTCTGCAAAATTCTTTAAGGGAATGTTTTGAAACATTTTTCTCCCTTATAAATTTTCTACAAATGGACTAAGCACCTTTTTCAATTTAAGCTGGCGATACGAATACCTAAACTACACTATAACTTTGTCCTCCAAAATTATCAACATGATATATATAATATAATATAATATAATATAGAAATATACCATTGTTACTCTGCAAAAATGCTATTGAAGACTTGTATTAATTAATTAATTTGTATGAAATAAATTATAAAATATTTTTTTTGATCTCAATCGCTATCTATTTGTACAAAATAAAAATTTATGTATGTAAAACAAATAAAATACGTACATTCATAAAAAAGAACTTTGCACATTTTTCTTGTTTTTTGGGAGGCCATCCTAGTAAAACATCTTTTAAAACTTAAAGTTTTTCTTAAAAAAAATTAAGTACCATTCGTCTAAGATCAAAAATGACAATCACATAAGCTATATTGACAAAAATTCATAGATATGCAATAGCGTTTTTTTATACAAGCAATTCTTATATATGTAGGTACAAATATCGATATAAGTAGGTATCGATACTTTTAGCGCAATACTTAAAAGGTATCGATTCTTTCTTTCGATGCTACTTCCAAGTACAGGTATCGATACTTCCATGGTATCATTTCATCCCTATTTCTTGTAATGTCCTGTATTTGTCCCGTATTCGGGGCTCGGTATTTCGACGCCTTAAAAGCTCATTAAAATGGCATGCCTATGAACCAGTCTGAATGCCTGTGTTTCGAATCGAGGACCACATACAGTGACCAAAATATAAATTAGGATTATAAATTTTTGCAAGGTTCGGCTATTTTTCTTTTGTTTATTTAATGTTTATTATACTTTTTTTAAAGTCAAGCTCTTTTCCTAGCAAAAACCATATAAATCTAAATTTCCGACTTTGTGCAAATCTGCACCAAAGTATCGAACTTTTTAATCAGAACCTTTAGAAAAAAATTTGGTTGCAGTTTTGTAGCTCATTAAAATTTAGTATAATAAAATGCAAGTGCAACGTACTGCTCAATTTCTTACCTATCAACAAATTGTCGAACATACTGACTTTGTATGAAAAAAATGCGTAGAACCGTCGANAATGAAAACAAAAGATGAATTTACTTTAAACATGATTAGGTTTTTTTTTTTTAACTGGGCCTATATCTATAGACCAGAGCTTCTTAAAGTGTGTTCCGCGGAACCCAAGGGTTCCGTAGAAAAGTCACCGGGGTTCCGCGAGATCTATTTTGGTATGAATAAGCACGGCGGTCGGTTTGAGTTGCAAACAGAAAGAAAAGTTCTATAAACAGCTTGACCGAGATGCAATTATCTATTTTCAAGTATACATACATATGTACTTNCGATGATATTATGGGCCAAAAACTTACAAATAGCCGCTTTAGCACCGCATGTACACGCCTGAAAGCCTATTCTGATCTAAATCAATCAAAATACCNTTTCTTGTAATGTCCTGTATTTGTCCCGTATTCGGGGCTCGGTATTTCGACGCCTTAAAAGCTCATTAAAATGGCATGCCTATGAACCAGTCTGAATGCCTGTGTTTCGAATCGAGGACCACATACAGTGACCAAAATATAAATTAGGATTATAAATTTTTGCAAGGTTCGGCTATTTTTCTTTTGTTTATTTAATGTTTATTATACTTTTTTTAAAGTCAAGCTCTTTTCCTAGCAAAAACCATATAAATCTAAATTTCCGACTTTGTGCAAATCTGCACCAAAGTATCGAACTTTTTAATCAGAACCTTTAGAAAAAAATTTGGTTGCAGTTTTGTAGCTCATTAAAATTTAGTATAATAAAATGCAAGTGCAACGTACTGCTCAATTTCTTACCTATCAACAAATTGTCGAACATACTGACTTTGTATGAAAAAAATGCGTAGAACCGTCGACAAAAAAAAAATTTCCAAAAATTAACGGTGAGTCCTAGCTACTTAAAACTTGCACTTTTTCGTACTAAAATTTAACGAAACTTTTGTAAAAAATTTTGTTGAGTACAAAACTCGAGAAAAGATATCCTACAAAAGTTGTGATGTTACTATAAATATGATGTTTCAGGGTTAATACACACATCTAAGATCATTTAAGAAGGTGTTAAGATCTGTTAGCTATTATGGAACAAATTTGCAAAATTATTAAATGTCCCGTATTCGCATAAATATGGTCACCGTAATTATAGGAATGTGATCATACCGATTGGGACCTACTCTCCAAAGTCGACGTTCAGACACGAAAACTTTTGTTGCGGAAACTCGAAGCTTNTAAAAAGGTACAATTGTACCTACTTTTTCATTCCTGGTGACCATCCGTCCAGGAAATTAATTTATTTTATACGGGACGCCAAACATTCTGTATTTCTTGTTAGGGACAAAACGATACTAGTAAATACAAGTACATACTCGATACTTTTTGTCCGATACCAAGTAATTTTGGTATCGATACTTTTGAACCGAGTACTGAGTAGGATCGCACTCAATGACATAGAGTTTGACAAATGTACCACAGGGTGATGGTATGAACGCTGTTTAAATTTTGAAGTTTTAAATGTTAAGTGTACAATAGTTTATTTTTCAAATAAAACGCCCCAGAAGATGCCAAGGAGTTTGGCGAAACGTCGGGCAGCAAAGTGAAGAAAGTTTTTTCTTGCACATAAGCCAAATTGATCAAAATAGCCTAGTACAAACCAACAATAACTACATCTTTAAATTTGCAACGGAACCTTCTGCAAAATTCTTTAAGGGAATGTTTTGAAACATTTTTCTCCCTTATAAATTTTCTACAAATGGACTAAGCACCTTTTTCAATTTAAGCTGGCGATACGAATACCTAAACTACACTATAACTTTGTCCTCCAAAATTATCAACATGATATATATAATATAATATAATATAATATAGAAATATACCATTGTTACTCTGCAAAAATGCTATTGAAGACTTGTATTAATTAATTAATTTGTATGAAATAAATTATAAAATATTTTTTTTGATCTCAATCGCTATCTATTTGTACAAAATAAAAATTTATGTATGTAAAACAAATAAAATACGTACATTCATAAAAAAGAACTTTGCACATTTTTCTTGTTTTTTGGGAGGCCATCCTAGTAAAACATCTTTTAAAACTTAAAGTTTTTCTTAAAAAAAATTAAGTACCATTCGTCTAAGATCAAAAATGACAATCACATAAGCTATATTGACAAAAATTCATAGATATGCAATAGCGTTTTTTTATACAAGCAATTCTTATATATGTAGGTACAAATATCGATATAAGTAGGTATCGATACTTTTAGCGCAATACTTAAAAGGTATCGATTCTTTCTTTCGATGCTACTTCCAAGTACAGGTATCGATACTTCCATGGTATCATTTCATCCCTATTTCTTGTAATGTCCTGTATTTGTCCCGTATTCGGGGCTCGGTATTTCGACGCCTTAAAAGCTCATTAAAATGGCATGCCTATGAACCAGTCTGAATGCCTGTGTTTCGAATCGAGGACCACATACAGTGACCAAAATATAAATTAGGATTATAAATTTTTGCAAGGTTCGGCTATTTTTCTTTTGTTTATTTAATGTTTATTATACTTTTTTTAAAGTCAAGCTCTTTTCCTAGCAAAAACCATATAAATCTAAATTTCCGACTTTGTGCAAATCTGCACCAAAGTATCGAACTTTTTAATCAGAACCTTTAGAAAAAAATTTGGTTGCAGTTTTGTAGCTCATTAAAATTTAGTATAATAAAATGCAAGTGCAACGTACTGCTCAATTTCTTACCTATCAACAAATTGTCGAACATACTGACTTTGTATGAAAAAAATGCGTAGAACCGTCGACAAAAAAAAAATTTCCAAAAATTAACGGTGAGTCCTAGCTACTTAAAACTTGCACTTTTTCGTACTAAAATTTAACGAAACTTTTGTAAAAAATTTTGTTGAGTACAAAACTCGAGAAAAGATATCCTACAAAAGTTGTGATGTTACTATAAATATGATGTTTCAGGGTTAATACACACATCTAAGATCATTTAAGAAGGTGTTAAGATCTGTTAGCTATTATGGAACAAATTTGCAAAATTATTAAATGTCCCGTATTCGCATAAATATGGTCACCGTAATTATAGGAATGTGATCATACCGATTGGGACCTACTCTCCAAAGTCGACGTTCAGACACGAAAACTTTTGTTGCGGAAACTCGAAGCTTGTTGGGGAGAGAGCGACGAGGAAAGGGGACGGGTACCGAGTCGCCCGTACTCGGGGAAACACGCTTTGTGCTCTCGCTCGTCTGTGTAATTCAAGTTGGCGATTCACAGCTGACAACAACAATTGCGTACAAAAGAGTTTCTGTGTGTGAATGCAAAGGGCAACACCAAAAGAGAAATCACCTATAATAATAAACTCGAGTTTCCGTGTTTGAACGCAGACATAGTTGCCTGAGCGTGGCTTATAGCTCAGTTATGCATGAGAGTTGTCACATAAGGAATCTGTTAAAAGAGCTTTGCGTGTAAGCAGTTACCCAACGCATAGCACTTCGCCTGGAGAAGTCTGTTCGGTTTTAATGTTGCTTAAAAATTGTATAACAGTGCAAAGTATGCATAACTGGGTTATAACAATCACCAATATGTACCTATGTACATACATACATAGGATGATTCTACGTGTAATTTGCCGAAGAAACCGTGGGTCTAAAATCAATTTGAAGTTTGTCAAATTGCGAAAATAGGTTTCGAAGAAAATGTGAAAATTTCTACTCTTTAGCCCTCTGGTGGAAGTTTTAAGAAAAAAATAAGTGCATTAATGGATTCCTCGTACCAAAACATCCCTTATAACACGTTTGTATGCAAATGTATGCATTTCCTTACGACACTACAGTAGGGATGCAAAAAAAAAACATCAATGCATCGGAAACATAGATGTTTGATATTCGATGTATCGAATAAAACCGATGTGTTGGACCTTCCGATATACATCGATATATCTATGTATATTTTTCGGTGCATTGACTTTTGTGTGCCTGTACACTGTATATACTAAAATTATTTTGTATGCTTCCAAACTCTTCGCTCTAGTAACTATTCTAAATGTACTTTTTATGCACTGTTAGAATATACTTACATACATTCTATTACTATTATCCAAAGTATTATTGCGCTACTAAATTGCTACTTTATTAGTAGAAACGTTTAGTGCCAAAAGACCATCTATGTACAATAAGATATTAATTGATATGATATTGACACTCTAAAACCATTTGGAAATTTGGGCAGATTTTATACCGCAATATCCAAAATTGTTTCACATAGCTTATCAGCATGTTGAAATAATATAAAGTGTTCCAGCAAGTTTGATGTAGATACGTTTATTTCAAGCAAAATTTGGGTTTCGCCATTTTCGCTTTTTTCAATTCTGGCATTAACCCTTGGTTTAGCTGCATACCTCTGCCCGATTTCGGCTTAGATCCTCATCCTGAAGGACTGAAAACATGAGTACTGTAACGTTATGTGTGCTTTTGCACAAGCGGCAAGAATTTATTGACATGTTTATTTTTTTTATTTTTTACTCAAATCAAAAAACTTCACAATTTCTCACTCAAACGGTTAACACGAAAGTCAAATGAAGGAAAAAATTATGATAATAAATTGCCAAATAAGTGTATCGAAATAGAATGTCATTGCTAGCTGCATTAACCCTTGGTTTAGTTGCATACCTCTGCCCGATTTCGGCTTAGATCCTCATCCTGATGGACTGAAAACATCAGTACTGTAACGTTATGTGTGCTTTTGCGCAAGCGGCAAGAATTTATTGACATGTTTATTTATTTTTTATTTTTTATTTTTTACTCAAATCAAAAAACTTCACAATTTCTCACTCAAAAGGTTAACACGAAAGTCAAATTAAGGAAAAACTTATGATAATAAATTGCCAAATAAGTCTATCGAAATAGAATGTCATTGCTAGCTGCATATATGTAGTACTTCTATATTGGCAGTAACATTGCATTGGCAGTAAATTGGCAATCATTAGAGTGCAGATATATATGTGGGAACACCACTTCTACATGTATGAACACCGCCCACGCTTAAGATTATTTTAATACCTGAATGCCACCAAGTTAACTATTCGTTTTCACATTTTCTTTTTTCCTTATTTGTAAATGGCCCCAATAAGCTTACTTTAATAAAAATGTAATTTTGTTCGATCCTTTTTTTCCTTGGGACGTCATGGAGCATACACGTGTATTTTTAATACGTTTAGACTTCCATATATAATTAGTGCATTCCAGAACGGCTAGGATTTGCAGGTTTTGCGGGATTTAGTCCAAAGTCGTTCCCGTACGCCACGTTCACATAAGGTTTATTAAAGGCGAAAACAGCTATTGCTGTAAAACCTGCAAATCCTGCAAATCGTGAAGTACCGGAACAGGCTAAATGTTAGAACGAAAAACCAAGCAGCCTATGTACAGTGTGCAAACCCGTTTTTATTTTAGTGTGTTAGAATTGGAAAAAATGAGGTAGATTTGAATAAGATGTGGTAGATTTTCCAATTCATATTTTTATTGGGTATACATATCGCTCACCGTCGTCAAAAGTGGCACAACTCAAAAATTCGATCGGGAAATATAAGTGCTAGTGGACCGTACAGATTCAACGCAATTGATGCAAAAACAAGTATAACATTAGTTTTCTAGTTAGAGAATATAATCATGAGGAAAAAAATTTAATTAATCTGAGAAAAATCCCACAGATTTTTCTATGCAAAAAAATCGACCAAATTATTTTTCCACTGCATAATACTTAGCAAATATAAATATGCGGATTTTTGAAATATTAAAAAGTTAAGGCACAGATATATTTAAAGCAAAATTTACGATTCAAATTTTATTGATATATTTAAAGCAAAACTTATTTTTAAAAATTTATTGATTAAATTCTTTATTTCGTATAAGAATTGAGTTGAAATTTTAGAGTTATGTGAAAATTGTAAACAAATGTTCTGCCTAAAAATGTGGCAAATTTTAAGCCTCGTGTGGTAGATGTGGTAGACACCCAAATCTTAAAAAATATGTGGTAGAGGTTTGCACACTGCCAATGTACCAAGAATGATAAAATACACGACTGCGCCCATGAGAAAGGATTTTTGAGCGTAATGTTGGCGTGACGTACAGTGTTGCCACGAACAATTTTTTTTCCAATCAAAACTTCCTACCAAGACCAACTAAACCTTAACCAAAAATTCTTTAAGTTTTTAATTTTTTTTTTTTCAATGACAAGTTTATTACAAATGTAGACAACATAACATTTAGTAAAACTAAAACACAGCTAGTAGAATAAAACAAATTAACTACGTATAACAATTAATTTTACTGTAGAGACTTACACAAATGTTTATCTCTTTACAGATACATATTATTACTACGTCGGGGATACTCGCGCTGCGACCTAAGAAGATCTATTGTGCTTAACTCTAATTGTAATGACTCCTACTCTAGACTATTTAAGAAATTAAGCCCTTTGGAGGACGCCATGTTTCCAATTTTGAATGAAGAAGACAATCGTTCCCCAGTCTGCTATTTATGATACCTGGTCAATCACATAGAATATGCTCTGGGGTTTCCTCCACCAGCTCACAAAAGGCTAGGGACCCTGCAAGCGCATTTGGGCTCCACGCTTTGCTCCCTTTCGTTCATGTTCCGAAACCCACCACTTACACTATTGTGGGTTTCAAAGTGGTTCAAAAGAGCTTTACAGCTGTCCACAAGCCTGCTGCCGTTTTAAAAGAGTCTAAGGCCTTTAACCTGCCTGACTATCCGACATAAATATATTTTGGACAAACAGCGTTCTTTACATAGACTTCGATTGCGAATACTTCCGCCTGGAATATAGTTGGGTATGTGCAAATTGGCAGAATTTTATGGAATCTTGGTCAAAATACGCCTGCCACAGTGCTCTCGTCGCCTAGAGCTGGGATACTGTCGATAGTATCGATAGTTGAAAACTGCCGCCACTATCGACAGTTTTTGGAAACTTCACAATGTCTCTTCCTTACATCTATACACATTACATAATTTTTTTTTATGCAAGCAGTTATAAGCTTACACTGAGTTATAGTAAAATTTAATAAGCTATAAAACTGCTTACACAAAATTTTTGTAGAAGTTCGAATTAAAAGGCTTGAAATTTTAATGATTTTGTAGTTTTTTTTTATGTTTTGTACAACCCTTTTAAAAAATTAATAAGTTTATTTTATTATTATAAGATGTTCTCTTTGCTGCACTCAAATTAAAAAAAATTTTATATAATTTCTTTCATTTCCAAAGCAATTTATAAATTAATTAACTATTTAATTTTCAAGCAATTGAGCGTTTCAATTCAATACTTTTCACGACGATAGTGCTATCGATACGATCGATGTTTTCAACTATCGTTTCGAAAACTATCGAGTGGCGGTACTATCAATAGTATCCCAGCTCTATCGTCATCCATCTTTAATCCGTCGGTATACAATACTTAAGACCCTTCGCCATTAATACTTAATAGCATTACTTTTTAGGAATTCTGACCTTGTAGGGTTTGTAGAAGGATAACTGGGGATTATTCAGGAATGGCTTTATTAGAACCTCTAAATGACACCGAAGATCTCTAATTTTCTTACTGGTCATATTGAGCAGTCGTTAGTAGAGCGCTCCAGCAGGCCTCTTTTTCAAATTAAATAGAAAAACCAGTAATGCCCGAAATAAAACCAAGCGCATCCGTTGGACAGGTGCCCTTAGCTCCTATGACGGCCACGTGGACCATTCGGAGAGGCTTGCTCAAGGTGGGACCCGTCTTTACTTGCTTAGCTTTTGGTCACCAGGCCTGTGCGGTATATGCGACAACGGGTCGTACTACCGTATTGAAAGAATAATAGGACGACGAGAGAGGACTTTACTTCTCAATTGCCTACTCAGTCCAGAGTAGCACTTGTTGGATTTCAAGGCTGACCTTAATATTGGTGTTAATGCTGGTTCCCAAATAAAAGAACTCGTCTATTTTTCACACTTGTAACTGTCAACAGTGACGTGTGTGCCAAGACGGGTATGCTCCGACTGTTTGTGTGATGACAGGAGATACTTCGATTTGTCCTCGTTCTCCGCCAGACCCATTCGCTTTGCTTCTCTATCCAATCCGAGAAGGCAGAACAGATGTAGCCCTTGTTTTTACCGATAATATCGATGTCGTCGGCATACGCCAGCAATTGTATGCTCTTGTAAAGTATTGTGCCTGAGCGGCTCAGTTCTGCGGCTCTTATTATCTTCTCTAACATCCAACATCAGATTAAAGAAATCACACGAAAGCGAGTCACCTTGTCTGAAACCTCGTTTGATATCAAACGGCTCGGAGAGGTCCTTTCCTATTGTGATGGAGCTGGTGGTACTGCTCAATGTCTTTTGCACAGGGCTTTTGTAAAAGGAGGCATGGCACACCCCATAGGCGTGGAATATTTTATCAGCTATAACTTCGGAACCATAATCCCACCTAACTTGAAATTTGGTATGCAGACATACCAATGGTTGGTGCTTATAGGAGGGTATGCATAAACGAGTTTGTAAAAGGGGGCGTGGCAAATCCCATAGGCGTGGAATTTTTTATCAGCTATAACTGCGGAACCATAAGTCACACGAACTTGAAATTTGGTATGCAGACATATCAATGGTAGGTGCTTATATGAGGGTATATATAAACGAGTTTGTAAAAAGGGGCGTGGCACATTCCATAGGCGTGGAATTTTTTATCAGCCATAGCTTCGGTACCATAATTCCCACGAACTAGAAATTTGGTATGCAGAGATATCAATAGGAGATGCTTATACGAGGGTATATATAAATGAGTTTCTAAAGGGGACGTGGCACATCCAATAGGCGTGTAATATTTTATCAGCTATAACTTCGGAACCATAAGTCCCATGAACTTGAGATTTGGTATGCAGGTATAGCCATGGTAGGTGCTTATAAAAAGATAAATATAAATGAGTTTGTAGAAGATGGCTTGGCAAATCCCATAGGCGTGGAAATTTTTATCAGCTATAACTTCAAAACCACAAGTCACATGAAATTTAAATTTGGTATGCAGACATATCTATGGTAGTTGCTTATAGTAAGGTGTATATGAATGAGTTTATAAAAGGGGGCGTGGCACATCCCGTAGGCGTGAAATTTTTATTCAGCCATAAATTGGGAACCATAAGTCACATGAACTTGAAATTTGGTATTCAGACATAGGTATCTATGGGAGGTGTTCAGAGTAAAGTATATATAAATGAGTTTGTAAAAGGGGGATATACATAAATGTATTCATCTATTAGATAACTTGGATATTTAAAACTGCGTGTGTGTTTTTTTTTTGAAACCTTACCATCTTTAGATTATTTTTAAATTAAATCGTTGTTTAATCCCGCGATGCTGTTAAACGAAAAAGGTTCATTCTTAATGAATAAAACTCCTTCCGAATTAAGCATTCTACCAGAAAAGTGCAGCTATACAAACAACAGCTAATCGAATAGGCAGCTAAACGGAATGTACCGTAGTAGAATAATTTTAATTCAAAAATTTGAATCTTACCTTAATCCACCTAATATTTATAAACAAGATTTGTAGTACAAGTGATGATCAATATATATTAGCTAAAGCACGATAAAGCTAAAAGTATAGCTCATAAGTATGCCTTAGTGTAAACAAAGAAAATAGTTTGTCTCCTTTAATTTATGCTGAACTGAATATTTGTATTACTGTTTTATATTTTGATTTGTTTACCCCGAACGACGTCGGGTGCTCTGCTAGTATTTAATACTTCTTCTTCTTATTTGGACCTGTAACCGCCTAANACCTATAATAATAAACTCGAGTTTCCGTGTTTGAACGCAGACATAGTTGCCTGAGCGTGGCTTATAGCTCAGTTATGCATGAGAGTTGTCACATAAGGAATCTGTTAAAAGAGCTTTGCGTGTAAGCAGTTACCCAACGCATAGCACTTCGCCTGGAGAAGTCTGTTCGGTTTTAATGTTGCTTAAAAATTGTATAACAGTGCAAAGTATGCATAACTGGGTTATAACAATCACCAATATGTACCTATGTACATACATACATAGGATGATTCTACGTGTAATTTGCCGAAGAAACCGTGGGTCTAAAATCAATTTGAAGTTTGTCAAATTGCGAAAATAGGTTTCGAAGAAAATGTGAAAATTTCTACTCTTTAGCCCTCTGGTGGAAGTTTTAAGAAAAAAATAAGTGCATTAATGGATTCCTCGTACCAAAACATCCCTTATAACACGTTTGTATGCAAATGTATGCATTTCCTTACGACACTACAGTAGGGATGCAAAAAAAAAACATCAATGCATCGGAAACATAGATGTTTGATATTCGATGTATCGAATAAAACCGATGTGTTGGACCTTCCGATATACATCGATATATCTATGTATATTTTTCGGTGCATTGACTTTTGTGTGCCTGTACACTGTATATACTAAAATTATTTTGTATGCTTCCAAACTCTTCGCTCTAGTAACTATTCTAAATGTACTTTTTATGCACTGTTAGAATATACTTACATACATTCTATTACTATTATCCAAAGTATTATTGCGCTACTAAATTGCTACTTTATTAGTAGAAACGTTTAGTGCCAAAAGACCATCTATGTACAATAAGATATTAATTGATATGATATTGACACTCTAAAACCATTTGGAAATTTGGGCAGATTTTATACCGCAATATCCAAAATTGTTTCACATAGCTTATCAGCATGTTGAAATAATATAAAGTGTTCCAGCAAGTTTGATGTAGATACGTTTATTTCAAGCAAAATTTGGGTTTCGCCATTTTCGCTTTTTTCAATTCTGGCATTAACCCTTGGTTTAGCTGCATACCTCTGCCCGATTTCGGCTTAGATCCTCATCCTGAAGGACTGAAAACATGAGTACTGTAACGTTATGTGTGCTTTTGCACAAGCGGCAAGAATTTATTGACATGTTTATTTTTTTTATTTTTTACTCAAATCAAAAAACTTCACAATTTCTCACTCAAACGGTTAACACGAAAGTCAAATGAAGGAAAAAATTATGATAATAAATTGCCAAATAAGTGTATCGAAATAGAATGTCATTGCTAGCTGCATTAACCCTTGGTTTAGTTGCATACCTCTGCCCGATTTCGGCTTAGATCCTCATCCTGATGGACTGAAAACATCAGTACTGTAACGTTATGTGTGCTTTTGCGCAAGCGGCAAGAATTTATTGACATGTTTATTTATTTTTTATTTTTTATTTTTTACTCAAATCAAAAAACTTCACAATTTCTCACTCAAAAGGTTAACACGAAAGTCAAATTAAGGAAAAACTTATGATAATAAATTGCCAAATAAGTCTATCGAAATAGAATGTCATTGCTAGCTGCATATATGTAGTACTTCTATATTGGCAGTAACATTGCATTGGCAGTAAATTGGCAATCATTAGAGTGCAGATATATATGTGGGAACACCACTTCTACATGTATGAACACCGCCCACGCTTAAGATTATTTTAATACCTGAATGCCACCAAGTTAACTATTCGTTTTCACATTTTCTTTTTTCCTTATTTGTAAATGGCCCCAATAAGCTTACTTTAATAAAAATGTAATTTTGTTCGATCCTTTTTTTCCTTGGGACGTCATGGAGCATACACGTGTATTTTTAATACGTTTAGACTTCCATATATAATTAGTGCATTCCAGAACGGCTAGGATTTGCAGGTTTTGCGGGATTTAGTCCAAAGTCGTTCCCGTACGCCACGTTCACATAAGGTTTATTAAAGGCGAAAACAGCTATTGCTGTAAAACCTGCAAATCCTGCAAATCGTGAAGTACCGGAACAGGCTAAATGTTAGAACGAAAAACCAAGCAGCCTATGTACAGTGTGCAAACCCGTTTTTATTTTAGTGTGTTAGAATTGGAAAAAATGAGGTAGATTTGAATAAGATGTGGTAGATTTTCCAATTCATATTTTTATTGGGTATACATATCGCTCACCGTCGTCAAAAGTGGCACAACTCAAAAATTCGATCGGGAAATATAAGTGCTAGTGGACCGTACAGATTCAACGCAATTGATGCAAAAACAAGTATAACATTAGTTTTCTAGTTAGAGAATATAATCATGAGGAAAAAAATTTAATTAATCTGAGAAAAATCCCACAGATTTTTCTATGCAAAAAAATCGACCAAATTATTTTTCCACTGCATAATACTTAGCAAATATAAATATGCGGATTTTTGAAATATTAAAAAGTTAAGGCACAGATATATTTAAAGCAAAATTTACGATTCAAATTTTATTGATATATTTAAAGCAAAACTTATTTTTAAAAATTTATTGATTAAATTCTTTATTTCGTATAAGAATTGAGTTGAAATTTTAGAGTTATGTGAAAATTGTAAACAAATGTTCTGCCTAAAAATGTGGCAAATTTTAAGCCTCGTGTGGTAGATGTGGTAGACACCCAAATCTTAAAAAATATGTGGTAGAGGTTTGCACACTGCCAATGTACCAAGAATGATAAAATACACGACTGCGCCCATGAGAAAGGATTTTTGAGCGTAATGTTGGCGTGACGTACAGTGTTGCCACGAACAATTTTTTTTCCAATCAAAACTTCCTACCAAGACCAACTAAACCTTAACCAAAAATTCTTTAAGTTTTTAATTTTTTTTTTTTCAATGACAAGTTTATTACAAATGTAGACAACATAACATTTAGTAAAACTAAAACACAGCTAGTAGAATAAAACAAATTAACTACGTATAACAATTAATTTTACTGTAGAGACTTACACAAATGTTTATCTCTTTACAGATACATATTATTACTACGTCGGGGATACTCGCGCTGCGACCTAAGAAGATCTATTGTGCTTAACTCTAATTGTAATGACTCCTACTCTAGACTATTTAAGAAATTAAGCCCTTTGGAGGACGCCATGTTTCCAATTTTGAATGAAGAAGACAATCGTTCCCCAGTCTGCTATTTATGATACCTGGTCAATCACATAGAATATGCTCTGGGGTTTCCTCCACCAGCTCACAAAAGGCTAGGGACCCTGCAAGCGCATTTGGGCTCCACGCTTTGCTCCCTTTCGTTCATGTTCCGAAACCCACCACTTACACTATTGTGGGTTTCAAAGTGGTTCAAAAGAGCTTTACAGCTGTCCACAAGCCTGCTGCCGTTTTAAAAGAGTCTAAGGCCTTTAACCTGCCTGACTATCCGACATAAATATATTTTGGACAAACAGCGTTCTTTACATAGACTTCGATTGCGAATACTTCCGCCTGGAATATAGTTGGGTATGTGCAAATTGGCAGAATTTTATGGAATCTTGGTCAAAATACGCCTGCCACAGTGCTCTCGTCGCCTAGAGCTGGGATACTGTCGATAGTATCGATAGTTGAAAACTGCCGCCACTATCGACAGTTTTTGGAAACTTCACAATGTCTCTTCCTTACATCTATACACATTACATAATTTTTTTTTATGCAAGCAGTTATAAGCTTACACTGAGTTATAGTAAAATTTAATAAGCTATAAAACTGCTTACACAAAATTTTTGTAGAAGTTCGAATTAAAAGGCTTGAAATTTTAATGATTTTGTAGTTTTTTTTTATGTTTTGTACAACCCTTTTAAAAAATTAATAAGTTTATTTTATTATTATAAGATGTTCTCTTTGCTGCACTCAAATTAAAAAAAATTTTATATAATTTCTTTCATTTCCAAAGCAATTTATAAATTAATTAACTATTTAATTTTCAAGCAATTGAGCGTTTCAATTCAATACTTTTCACGACGATAGTGCTATCGATACGATCGATGTTTTCAACTATCGTTTCGAAAACTATCGAGTGGCGGTACTATCAATAGTATCCCAGCTCTATCGTCATCCATCTTTAATCCGTCGGTATACAATACTTAAGACCCTTCGCCATTAATACTTAATAGCATTACTTTTTAGGAATTCTGACCTTGTAGGGTTTGTAGAAGGATAACTGGGGATTATTCAGGAATGGCTTTATTAGAACCTCTAAATGACACCGAAGATCTCTAATTTTCTTACTGGTCATATTGAGCAGTCGTTAGTAGAGCGCTCCAGCAGGCCTCTTTTTCAAATTAAATAGAAAAACCAGTAATGCCCGAAATAAAACCAAGCGCATCCGTTGGACAGGTGCCCTTAGCTCCTATGACGGCCACGTGGACCATTCGGAGAGGCTTGCTCAAGGTGGGACCCGTCTTTACTTGCTTAGCTTTTGGTCACCAGGCCTGTGCGGTATATGCGACAACGGGTCGTACTACCGTATTGAAAGAATAATAGGACGACGAGAGAGGACTTTACTTCTCAATTGCCTACTCAGTCCAGAGTAGCACTTGTTGGATTTCAAGGCTGACCTTAATATTGGTGTTAATGCTGGTTCCCAAATAAAAGAACTCGTCTATTTTTCACACTTGTAACTGTCAACAGTGACGTGTGTGCCAAGACGGGTATGCTCCGACTGTTTGTGTGATGACAGGAGATACTTCGATTTGTCCTCGTTCTCCGCCAGACCCATTCGCTTTGCTTCTCTATCCAATCCGAGAAGGCAGAACAGATGTAGCCCTTGTTTTTACCGATAATATCGATGTCGTCGGCATACGCCAGCAATTGTATGCTCTTGTAAAGTATTGTGCCTGAGCGGCTCAGTTCTGCGGCTCTTATTATCTTCTCTAACATCCAACATCAGATTAAAGAAATCACACGAAAGCGAGTCACCTTGTCTGAAACCTCGTTTGATATCAAACGGCTCGGAGAGGTCCTTTCCTATTGTGATGGAGCTGGTGGTACTGCTCAATGTCTTTTGCACAGGGCTTTTGTAAAAGGAGGCATGGCACACCCCATAGGCGTGGAATATTTTATCAGCTATAACTTCGGAACCATAATCCCACCTAACTTGAAATTTGGTATGCAGACATACCAATGGTTGGTGCTTATAGGAGGGTATGCATAAACGAGTTTGTAAAAGGGGGCGTGGCAAATCCCATAGGCGTGGAATTTTTTATCAGCTATAACTGCGGAACCATAAGTCACACGAACTTGAAATTTGGTATGCAGACATATCAATGGTAGGTGCTTATATGAGGGTATATATAAACGAGTTTGTAAAAAGGGGCGTGGCACATTCCATAGGCGTGGAATTTTTTATCAGCCATAGCTTCGGTACCATAATTCCCACGAACTAGAAATTTGGTATGCAGAGATATCAATAGGAGATGCTTATACGAGGGTATATATAAATGAGTTTCTAAAGGGGACGTGGCACATCCAATAGGCGTGTAATATTTTATCAGCTATAACTTCGGAACCATAAGTCCCATGAACTTGAGATTTGGTATGCAGGTATAGCCATGGTAGGTGCTTATAAAAAGATAAATATAAATGAGTTTGTAGAAGATGGCTTGGCAAATCCCATAGGCGTGGAAATTTTTATCAGCTATAACTTCAAAACCACAAGTCACATGAAATTTAAATTTGGTATGCAGACATATCTATGGTAGTTGCTTATAGTAAGGTGTATATGAATGAGTTTATAAAAGGGGGCGTGGCACATCCCGTAGGCGTGAAATTTTTATTCAGCCATAAATTGGGAACCATAAGTCACATGAACTTGAAATTTGGTATTCAGACATAGGTATCTATGGGAGGTGTTCAGAGTAAAGTATATATAAATGAGTTTGTAAAAGGGGGATATACATAAATGTATTCATCTATTAGATAACTTGGATATTTAAAACTGCGTGTGTGTTTTTTTTTTGAAACCTTACCATCTTTAGATTATTTTTAAATTAAATCGTTGTTTAATCCCGCGATGCTGTTAAACGAAAAAGGTTCATTCTTAATGAATAAAACTCCTTCCGAATTAAGCATTCTACCAGAAAAGTGCAGCTATACAAACAACAGCTAATCGAATAGGCAGCTAAACGGAATGTACCGTAGTAGAATAATTTTAATTCAAAAATTTGAATCTTACCTTAATCCACCTAATATTTATAAACAAGATTTGTAGTACAAGTGATGATCAATATATATTAGCTAAAGCACGATAAAGCTAAAAGTATAGCTCATAAGTATGCCTTAGTGTAAACAAAGAAAATAGTTTGTCTCCTTTAATTTATGCTGAACTGAATATTTGTATTACTGTTTTATATTTTGATTTGTTTACCCCGAACGACGTCGGGTGCTCTGCTAGTATTTAATACTTCTTCTTCTTCTTATTTAGATCTGTAACCGCCTAAGCGATTTGTAGTACAAGTGATGATCAATATATATTAGCTAAAGCACGATAAAGCTAAAAGTATAGCTCATAAGTATGCCTTAGTGTAAACAAAGAAAATAGTTTGTCTCCTTTAATTTATGCTGAACTGAATATTTGTATTACTGTTTTATATTTTGATTTGTTTACCCCGAACGACGTCGGGTGCTCTGCTAGTATTTAATACTTCTTCTTCTTATTTGGACCTGTAACCGCCTAAGCGATTTTGGCCGAATATTTAATACTTGCGCCGGGTATTTAATGTTCGGCTCCGCCCGAACTTAGACTTTCTTACTTGTTAAAATTTAATTTTGTATAATATTGACGGCTACTCCACCGCTCCTGATTTTTATACCCGAGCGCACTTGTGCACAAGGGTATTATAACTTTGTTCACATAACGGTTGTTTGTAACAGGCAAAACGAATCGAGATAGATATAGACAAATGTATACATAAATGATCAGAATGAAAAAAGAAATCGATTAAGCCATGTCTGTCTGTCCGTCCGTCCGTCCGTCTGTCCGTCTGTCCGTCTGTCTGTCTGTCTGTCTGTCCGTCTGTCCGTCTGTCCGTCTGTCCGTGTACACGATAACTCGAGCAAAAATTGAGATATCTCAACGAAATTTGGTATGTAGGTTTCCCTTAATCCAAGGTAGGTTGGTATTGAAAATGGGCGAAATCGGACTTTAACCACGCCCACTTCCCATATAACGGTAATTTCCAGAAATACGAAAACTGCGATATTTTAGTAACTACTAAAGATAATTCACTCAAAATTGATATTTATAATAATTTTTAGACGAAAAATAAGAATATTATAAATTTTTGGAAAATGGGCGTAGCCACGCCCACTTATGGATACATGTGTATATCTTGGTAACCGCTTCACCAATTTCTTCCAAACTTGGCACAGTTGTTAGTCTTGCTACAGCATACCAAATGGCCGAAAATTTTTAAAATCGGACAATAACCACGCCTACCACCCATATAACGGTAATTTGGAGAAATACGAAATCTTCGATAAATCAATAAATATTAAAGCTAATTTATTCAAAATTAATGCTTGCAACAATTCTCTACCAATAAATACGTTTATGATAAAATTTTTGGAAAATGGGCGTGACACCGCCCACTTATGATCACATATATGTATATCGGTAACCGTTCTACCAATTTGTACCAAACTCGGTATGATTATTGTGCTTGCCGCATAGAAGCAAACCGTTGAAAATTATTGGAATCAGATTAAAATTACGACCACTTATCATATAACGGCAAATTTCAGAAATGCTTGAAACTTCAATATTTCGAAATTTAAGGACGCTAATTTACTCAGAATTGATACACACCGGCTTACCATGTAGCGGTAGTTTTCGGAAAGGTGAAAATCATATATTTAATACTTGCGCCGGGTATTTAATGTTCGGCTCCGCCCGAACTTAGACTTTCTTACTTGTTTATTGTTTTCAATTGTCATGCCGGGTACATTGGCACGAGTGAGAAAAATAGAGATTGCGCCCATCGGGGTACCGCTAATCCGCTCTTTGTGAATTTGTTAGAATCACCTGTGTGCGTGACCTCATCTTGGTGCATTTGTTGATTGAGAAAAACCAAATAACGATTTCACTGGGTACGGTTTAGTTATTTGCCCAATGATTTCGGGCTATTGTGTCCGAATGCGTGACCCGATCCAAAAAATTTTACTTACACTTGTAGGCAAGGGTCTACACCAGAGGTTCCCAAACTTTCTTCTCGTAGACTCCTTTCAAAAATTTACTGGTTACTGGTCATTTATGAGTAGGTATTCACCCAGTTTCTGATGGTTGCTTCGATGACAGAAAGTGGGTGTGCTTAAACTGTTTGCGGACCGAGGAATGCCTGGTCTGAGACAATTCTGGCAAAAAGGTCAGATGTCTCATTACCACGTACTCCTAAGTGACCTGGCACCCAGAGTAAAGCAAGCTCGCTATGTTTACCACCATAATTGTCGAACCAGTTTGGAAGTAGTTAGAGGGCTGGCCAATGATTTAAGTGACGCTTGGTTGTCACTGCATACACGTTACCTCCTTCTTCTCCACCTATGTTTCACCACGTAATCCATGGCTTTGAGGATTGCAATTACCTCAGCCTTGTAGACCGAAGCATATTCAAAAACAGAAAAGTGAAGCTTATCGTCATTAACTCCGAAAAAGACCCCAGATCATGACCCAGAGTCGATTTTGGAGCCATCAGTGAAGATTCGACATTGTGTGTGTCCGGTCTCAGTGATAGAATTAAATCAGCATTCAATGTCAGGGAACTCAGCATTATAGAATGTAGAACAAAGGTAATGGTGGCGTACTATCCTGTAGCATTGAAAATACACAAGTGCTTAAATCTCTGCCGCCAGCAATTTCCGCCGCGTCCCACTCAGTGCTATACCAACATCCGTGTTTTTTTAGTCTGCAGGTGGCCTTTAAGGGTTTCCCACGTATTAAAACACAAAGTGACGGTAAGTGCAGCAGTGCGTCAAGAGCACTATACACCACTAAAAAAATTTAAGTTAAATAAAGAGGCTATCAAGCAACCATTCTGCTTCTTTACTACCGAAACCAGATACATTTTCGGGAACCCCCACTTACAACCAGTGTTGCCAGAACTTTTTGGGCCGACCGGCTAGATTGGCAAAAAAAAACGGCTAAAATGTTTTAGTGAAATTTCACATAGACTCTGGCAAAAAACGGCTAAAATGTTTTAGTGAAAATCCACATGCTTTATTTAAATAAATCGCAAGAAACGAAAGACTAGTTAACACCATTAATTTATATCGAGTGTATATTCCTCATCATCAAATGAATCACTATTGTATATATACGGTGACCATAAATATGGATTCAAAATGAAGGACAATTTTTCAAAAATATGCCTACATATATTTACGTAGTATAAAAATATCAAAAGAGTATTTATGATTCTTAATTCTTAACACATTTTAAACTTTAAAAATTAATCACGTTTTCTTCATTGATATTAATCCTTTTTTACATGAATATTTATAAAAGTATAGTAAAACATATTATAATTACAATAGCTTACACGAAAAGTGAAAATCTTTAAAAGATTATTTTATGGCAAATTTTTAGGCGTTCAAAACGAAAGCAATACCCTTCTTTTTTTGTTTTGTTTTTGGTACTGTTGTCAAAAATCGACGTCATGAATCGACGTAAACGACGAGTTAGAAAGTGCCCTTTACAAAAATATATAACTTGTGCAGATTGCGCTCCATAGCATTTACATTTCTAGTCCGATTATCATTATCTTTGGCTCAAAGTTTACTGTAATGATATATCTTCTTTATCGAATTTTTAAACTAATGAAAAAATAATCAAATGAATCTGTGTATTTGATTGAAAATCTCACTTTTTTCGCCTGTACCACTAATAATTTTCATTGAAGTCGCCACAAGTTATATATTTTGATAAGAGGCACATCAATACCCTTCGAGCTGTAAGGCGCTTACGTTAATTTGGAGATTTTTTCATGAGATATTGAAGAAAAGCTAAGAAAAGTACCAAAAACACTTTTTTGAAAAAATCCATCCATTGTCCGATAATTTTAAAATAACGAATAAAATGCGGGACAAATACAGGATACTTGGAAAAAATCAGTACATTTTCGGGGTTTTCAGGTTTGAAAAACTACGCAGGACCGACCTTTGAAAAACAGTACGGTCCTGCAAAAAACAGAACGGATGGTCACCGTATGTATATATCACCTGAATTCATTAATTTTAAGAGATCGTCATCTACAGTAAAATTATGGC
>NW_016157395.1:129581-175891 GCF_001687245.7 Rhagoletis zephyria
TTATGGTTTTGAAGTTATAGCTGATAACAAGTTCCACGCCTATGGGATTTGCCACGCCATCTTTTACAAACTCATTTATATTTATCTTTTTATAAGCACCTACCATGGCCCCCTTCTACAAACTCATTTACATATACCCTCCTATAAGCACCTACCATTGGTATGTCTGCATACCAAATTTCAAATTCGTGTGACCTATGATGGTTCCGAAGTTATAGCTGATAAAAAAACCACGCCTATGGCATGTTTGTATATTCCCTCCTATAAGCACCTACCATTGATATGTCTGCATACCAAATTTCAAGTTCGTGAGACTAATGGTTTCGAAGTTATAGCTGATAAAAAATTCCACGCCTATGGGATGTGCTACGCCCCCCTTTAACAAACACGTTCTTATATACCCTCATATAATTTCAAGCTCGTGTGGCTTGTGGTTCCGAAGTTATAGCTGATAAAAAATTCCACGCCTATGGGATGTGCTACGCCCCCCTTTAACAAACACGTTCTTATATACCCTCATATAATTTCAAGCTCGTGTGGCTTGTGGTTCCGAAGTTATAGCTGATAAAAAATTCCTCGCCTATGGGATGTGCCACGTCCCCTTTTACAAACTCGTTTATGCATACCCTCGTATAAGCACCTACCATTGGTATGTCTGCATACCAAAGTTGGAGTTAGGTGGGATTATGGTTCCGAAGTTATAGCTGATAAAATATTCCACGCCTATGGGATGTGCCTGGCCCTTATTTACAAACTCCTTTATAAATGCCCTCCTATAAGCACGTACCATTGATATGTCTGCATACCAAATTTCAAGTTCGTGTGACTTATGGTTCCGAG
The DNA here is from genome assembly GCF_001687245.7 of Rhagoletis zephyria. NCBI lineage: Eukaryota > Metazoa > Arthropoda > Insecta > Diptera > Tephritidae > Rhagoletis > Rhagoletis zephyria. The sequence continues at coordinate 130,422 of NW_016157395.1, forward strand.
GTTATAGCTTATAAAAAATTCCACGCCTATGGGATGTGCCACGCCCTCTTTTACAAACACGTTTATATATGCCCTCGTATAAGCACCTACCATTGATATGTCTGCATACCAAATTTCATGTTCGTGGGAATTATGGTTCCGAAGATATAGCTGATAAAAAATTCCACGGTTATGGGATGTGCCACGCCCCCATTTACAAACACGTTTATATATTCCCTCCTATAAGCACCTACCATTGATATGTCTGCATACCAAATTTCAAGTTCGTGAGACTTATGGTTTCGAAGTTATAGCTGATAAAAAATTCCACGCCTATGGGATGTGCTACGCCCCCCTTTTAACAAACACGTTCTTATATACCCTCATATAATCACCTACCATACCAAATTTCAAGCTCGTGTGGCTTGTGGTTCCGAAGTTATAACTGATAAAAAACTGCACGCCTATGTGATGTGCCACACCCCTTTTACAAACTCGTTTATACATTCCCTCGTATAAGCACCTACCATTGGTATGTCTGCATACCAAATTTCAAATTCGTGAGACTTATGGTTTCGAAGTTATAGCTGATAAAAAATTCCACGCCTATGGGATGTGCCACGCCCCTATTTTCAATCTCGTGTATATATACCTTCTTATAAGCACCTACCATTTGTATGTCTGCATACCAAATTTCAAGTTCATGTGACTTATGGTCTGGAAGTTATGGCTGATTAAATTTTTCACGCCTATGGGAGGTGCCACGCCCCCTTGTCGGATCCCAATTTTTTCACCCTATTATAGGCCCAGGTTGCATGGCAATACTTTGTCAAAATTTTGTTCAATTCTGGCCGTCCGTTTAGACTGCAACCTGGCACATACATACATACATACTTTCACAAATATATAGTAGATATGTTTTCCACCTTTCCAAAAACTACCGCTGCATGATAAGCCGGTGTGGTTTTACCCCTATTTTAAACATCTTCGATAGAGCGTTCAGTTAGACATAATGAGATAAACTTAAATAGTCATATGTGGGCGATATCACGCGCATTTTTCAAAATTCCAAACAATGTTACTTCTTTTCAAGGGATTGTGTTTAGTATCAACTTTGAGTAAATTAGCGTCGTTAAATTTTGAAATATTGAAGTTTACCGTTTTATGAAAAGCGGCCGCAATTTAAGTCCGATTTCAATAATTTTCAACGCTTTGCTTTATGTGGAAAGCACAATAACCATACCGAGTTTGGTACAAATTGGTAGAACGGTTACCGAGATACATATATGTGATCATAAGTGGGCGGTGCCACGCCCATTTTCCAAAATTTTATCCTAAATGTATTTATTGGTAAGGAATTGTTGCAAGCATCAATTTTGAATAAACTATCTTTAATATTTACTGTTTTATCGAATATTTCGTATTTCTCTAAATTACCGTTATATGGGATGTGGGCGTGCTTATTGTCCGATTTTAAAAAATTTTGGCCATTTGGTATGCTGTACCAAGGCCAAGAACTGTGCTAAGTTTGGAAGAAATTGGTGTAGCGGCTACCAAGTTATGCACATGTAACCATAAGTGGGCATGGCTACACGCATTTTCCAAAAATTTATAATACTCTTCTTTTTTGTCTAAAAATTATTGTAAATATCAATTTTGAGTTAATAATCTTCAGTAGTTACTATAATATCGCAGTTTTCGTATTTCTGAAAATTACCGTTATATGGGAGATAGGCGTGTTTATTGTCCAATTTTGCTCATTTTCAATACCATCCGTCCTACGCCCGAAGAAGGGCAAAGTTAAGGAAAATAAAATCGTATTGCATGCGTCAGTATGGCTGCATTCCAAAACGTCTAAATACAAGTACTGATGCCTATTACTTCTGAACCCCAGTAGATTTGAATTCCAAATATGCGCAACCAAGGTTAGATGCTAGTTTTTAACTAGATTGCGCAAAGTAGACCTTTTCTCCAAGTGCTGTTTAGAAATAAAAGACACTGATGTTTTGTATTTTGACGTTTTGGAATTAACCCTATGTTGCCATATCGGAGGAAACGGGGAGACGCTACATGTCGGCTAAGGCGCTGGAAATGAATGCAAACAACCTCACAGTATATCTTTTAAGAGTGATTCCGCCTCAAGTGTAACCTTTATATCTCTTGCTGCTTTTCCAGATCTGGCGGTTACCACAAAGCTCGCACCAATGACTTTCAGGGAACATTTTTTGTACATACATTTTTAATTTATTTATTATTTTTTATTTAAACCGCACCTCGACTGACTTGACAGTTTTTTGTTTGTAGTAGTTCACAAATAGATTGCCCCACGATAATGGCCTTTCAATAAATGCAACAAAGACCAAGGTGATGCATATTAGACCGCCGGATATTTCTTCTTTAGATATAAGGCTAATTTTCCATAAATATGATTGCCTACATGAAAACAGTAAAATATGCGCTTGTACTGAAGTTCTGGAAAATATTGATAAATATTAGTACCTTGGAGTTATATTGGACGACCACTTAAAATGGAATCTACACATATGTATGCCATCTTCAAAAGAAACTCAGGTCGACTTCATACTACTTGAAACATTTAAGCTTCTGTAGTAGTTATGCAGTTCTGCAACAAGCCTACATGGCTTTAACAGAGCCTTATTTAAGGCATGGTATCACAGCATGGGGCCTCAACTAATTGCAACAGATTACAACAAAGCCAAAATTATATTTTGAAAATTTTACCTAAAGAGAAGAATATATACGAACCGCAAACCTTATTCAACAAAAAACTAGGCTTGTTCGACGTTAACTTTCTGTACAAAATAACTATCCTTAACGAATTTTATGATGACACAACACCAATGATACCCATTGGTCACGATCTGGGCACGCGAAGAAATAAACAAAATAGACTTATTGTACCGAAATTTCGAAACAATTATATTAAAAGAACGCTCTCTGTACAACTTCCATTTATCTTAAATGAACTGCCAACAAACCTCACTAATCTGCCCAACAGGCCTAATAGAAAATTTGTTACGAAACACCATTTCAAAAGTTTATTGTAAATAAACGCTATTGGGATGTGTATTAATACCAAAGTTTCTCTGTAATTATCCTTTGATTTAATCTTCATATAGTCATGGCTCTTGTTATCCTATAAAACTATAACATAAATAAAAATAAAAAATACTGTATGTATTGGCAGTTGAATTTTATGTATGTATATATGTATAAGTATTTAATTTTTGTGTTATATTTTTGTATTCATGTATGTATTTTTTTAAATTAAGTATACTCTCGCACCCCCAGACACGCAGTATAGCTTGGCGCGTTCCGTTCTAAATTTTGAGGTGAAATAAAACCAATTCGAATTTAAATAAATAATAATAAGATATATACATTTATACTAACACAAGCGAACATTTATTTGATAGGCTGTCTCCCTTTGATTGCGGAATATAAACACATTGTGAAGATACGTTACTATCAATATAGAAGTATTACATATATGGCTAGCTGGCACACTTTATGTTAGTTCATTATGCTTATAAACATTTAACAATTGTCGCCACTTCCGAAAATTGTTTTTGAAGGATTCTCAAAAGAACAGAAAAAATTGGGATTTGTAACTGTTTATATGTAATTAATACATTTCACTGTATGTTATTACTTAAACACTTATCGAAGTTACGATTGCTTCATGTTCTTGTTGTATATTTTTAATTGAAAGAAACTGGTGAAAATACATTCGATGTTTCGAAAATATCGATGTTATCGATTTCGATGCATCAAATCGAAAAAACATCTATAGGGTGGATTGCATAACTTGCAAACACACAACAACAAAATACATGGGAAACAACATTTCCTATCGCAGCAAAATATGCAATAATATGTATATATTTTGCAAAATAGCATAGCAAGATAAATGCGACCCTGTGCTAGTTGTTTTGTTGTTGGAATTGCTACATATTTTTTTCATTCCTCTCATCTCACTCATTTCATTTTTTTGTGCTGTACCTTGTTATTGTAATTGATACATAATTTCGCTGCTTGCTACCCACGCATGCTACCACTTTGCAATGGGGTGCTCTCGTACTCTTCCAAATTTGGAATAGTATTTTTGCATTTCGTGCAATCCGTGCATCGTGCAAGACTTCGAGAATACCCCTTATGTATTTTTTTGACTTGCATCCCTACACTACAGCCAAATGCTAAGAAACCTATTTTCGCAGTTTGACAAACTCGAAATTGATTTTAGACCCCATGGTTTCTTGACAAATTGACCCACCCTAATCTACATACGTATGTATCTATGAGGCCTTGAGGGCCGGTATAGCCTAACTGACATTCAAGAAAAGTTGAGGTGCACCTTGAAATGCATTACTAGAGTCGTAACGGTAATAGCCCGAGGCATGCCCTTTTAGTTTTCTTTTACTATATATAATAGGTTTGTTCCACACGATTTCCGGGCTGTTTCGGTAATTAGAGCGTAAAAATAAGTGAAACTCTCACAAGTTTCAAAAATGTGTCAACCCGTTCCAAAAGTGCCCAGAGCGTGAGGAACGCAAAAAATACTTTTCGTGCCCGGATCAACTCATCAGTTCTAAACAATGATTTTATGTGTATTTATCTTATACAGCTAATAAAATTAGAAAATACCTACAAGGATACAATTTTAAAAGGACATTTTCAATACTTACCAGTCCTTATGCACTAAAAAATTTAATCTGTTTAAATTCTACAGAATTTCCTCTTTGATTTGAAACCCACGTTTCACAGAATTTTGTACAGTATTTTTGAATTACTGAAGTCAGAGTGAAAAACTAAAAACGCAACTTTACTATACTTGGCCCATAGTTTCGCGAATACAGTGAAACCCGCTTAAGTACCTCCCCGCTTAAGTACCTAACCCGCTTAAGTAACCAACATTTTTGGGCAATATGAATTTTTGAATGTAATCTGAAGAAAATTCCTCTCTTAAGTACCTCCCCGCTTATTTACCCAACCCGCATAAGTACCTAAATTTTTCGAACTCCATTTACCACTTTACCTATAATTTTCCCCTTTTAAGTGCTCTTTTAAATTTCCTTAAAATATTTACATATTTTTAAATTCAGTGGCAGCGTTACACACCTTCGGCAAAAAAAAAATATAAAAATCAACGGTAATTTTTGGCCACTTGAAACTAGCGCATTGTTACACTAAAATTTAACGGGCTATAAAACTGTATTATCAAAAAAACACTCCAGAGAAAAAAATTTTAAATTTTGGTGAATTTTTTTCTTTAAGTGTTGTATAAAATCTTAAGCTTAGGTTTATATGGTGTTTGTTAGGAAATGAACTGTGTTTTTAAAAATCTTAAATAATGCTATGGTCTAGGTTTTAAACTCCGTATACTTCATTAAATGTTCATGTTTTATTGAAGGATTTACATATTTATGTAAGTTAACAAAAGGATGTAACTACATCAACAATTATGTTCGCTTAAGTACCCGCATCGAGGTACTTAAGCGGGTTCTTTTAAGTACCCAACCCGCCTAAGTACCTCAAAAAGCTGACATTTTTGGTGAGATACTTAAGCGGGTTTTACTGTATATTGAATTTTATCTCGTTTTTATTAGTTTATGATGTAACTATGTAATGTTGATGCGCCTAAAAGTTGCAGCGATTTCCATTCTCAAGTTACATACCTGATGACAGTACGAATGGGTATTGCTTTAAATTTCGATTCTTAAAATAACCTGATGACAGTACCTACGAATATAAATTTTAAAAGCGAGTTTTTAGTTTTTTAAACTGTAGTCAATTTTTGTGTGTAAAATTTACTATCGCACGGTGTTATATGTATAATGAGCTAGACATTTATAAAAAAATATTAATTATTAAATAAAAACAGAAATATTACCACCACTGGTCAAGAAAAGGAATTTCAATTGTTACCATCAGTGCAAATTACAAATCCCGAAAAGCCCTCGATTATTTGCCAGAAATCCGGGAATTTTTTGGACCTTAAAAAGGCCGGGATCCCGGGATTGCAATAAACTTTTTAGTAAAAGAGCGCATTTATTTTTTGTATAACCTTCTTTTTTTTATAGATAAGCTCCTCTGGCCCTTACGGCCTCATATATACATTAAGGCGTATCACGAACAAAAGTTTAGCGTGTCTCAGTTTTATTTGAGTACTTATGTCGAGAAAAAATGTGGGTGTAAATTTTTTTTCAGGCACCCGCTAAAAACCGCTATATCGCGTTTTTTGCTTAAACTTTCTTATTTGATATCTGATTAAAAAAAATCTCGCTCAGAACTATAATTTGCCATTAAACAATTTTGGTTTAAAAAACCGGTTTGATTTATACCTTCACTCATTTTGGAAATACTATCCCTAGATTTTTATTTTTAATTAGTAAAGGTGTAAATCAAAACGGGTTTTAAAACCGAAATTGATTAATGGCTTATTATATATATGACCGAGACCTTTTCGGCGACATAAAGATTTTGAAAATCAGATATCAAATAATAAAGTTATAGCAAAAAAAGCGGTTTAGCGGTTTTTAACGGGTGCCTAAAAAATTTTTTTTTACACTCAACAATTTTTTTCGACATAAGTGTTTAAATAAAACTGACACACGATAAACTTCATATATCGTGGTGCTGCTAATATCCATATGCATGTACATATTTATATTAAGCAGGTTCGATAAATGCGATTTTTGAGCAAGGGATAATGGCCGGCTTAGAAATTTGTGTACATAATATGCAATAGCAGAGCACAATATGATTGGCTAGAATGGACTTAAACAGTTTCGATATACATTTACGGTAAAACTTAGTCACTTTTGAATATATTGTTAATATTAATTTTATATATTTTTTAAATTAATTACCCACACTGCTTTAGTTTAAACCACTTACGTATTTGTTCGGTCAGTGTACATTGCAACAAAAATATGGGAAAAGTTCGTCTGTGGACTTAGGCAGTTTTAATATACATATTCCGACTCATACAGTTTTAAGTGAGTGGTAGAACTTGGTTAAGCGGAGATAATAAGTGATCGGGGCTACGCCAATTTCCGAAAAATGTAAAACGCTCTTATTTTCCTTCAAGAGGTCATTGTAAATATAAATTTTGAGTTTTCGTTTTTCTACAAGCAACATTTATATGGGAGATAGGCGTGGTTATTGTCCGGGTATTTTCAATGCCAACCGTCGCTAGCTCAAAGGAAGCGAAGTACACGTATCATGCTTCGTTAAGATATGTATCTAAATTTTTACTCGAGCTATCGTGTGCCGGCTTAATCGATTTCTCTTTTCTTTTCGATTTTTCGATTTCATTCTTTTCTGGTATTTGCATTCTGGTAAATTTATTGTGGTATTTAAAATACTACCATACTGGCAGGCGTTAACTTAGTGGGCCTCATGCATAAAAAGTGAGCTTAAGCTCCGACTCGATTTTCAGTACAAATTCTTGGGCTTGAGCTCACCCCTTCAGTGCAAAAATTGAGTCTGAGCTTAAGCTCACTTTTTATGCATAAGGCCCTGTATTTCAGTGTCAAATCATATGTTTCTGAAGAACAACACATAAACATAAAAATGCAAAAATTGCTTATATATTGCATCAAAATTTGCGGTATAAACTTTTGGCTTCGATCGGGCGAAAATTTCAATGATTTTTTGATAAATGCAGCTGGCATCTGTAATTTTTGGGTATGTTCAGTGCGAAATGCCCACTCACAATGAGAATACCACAAAATTACAACCTTCGGAAAGTTGTATTCTTTCTTGAATAAATTAAAAATACTAGGTTGCTCACGTAGTATTTTGAAGAAAATCATAATATGTGGTGATAGACATATGGTATTTTGGAAATGCTACTACCAGATTACTGTCCCTGTTTTAGGACTGGATAACTTATTACTCTGATAATAAGTCATCTAGGAATTATTTTCACCACCAACCCAACTAACCTATTAGCTATGTATAGCCTGGTTTAAAAAATATCTTACACTGTCCGGCTCTCGTTAAGTAATGGCTAACATAGCAATTGGCCTTTGAAGACGTTAGATTCATTATGGAAGTTGTTGTGCTTAGAGCTTTAGAAAATCTCCAAATTACGCTTTTTGGATTAATTAAGAATACATATCGTCGTTTAAAGAACAAAACCGCGTATCAACCAAATACAAAACCGCGTATCAAGATAATGCAAAACCGCGTATGTGAGGTTACATAGGTATATTATTTTCTAGAGAGTAAAAACACTCATATTTCAAATTGGTTCTATTTTTTTCAGGACGAATGGATAATAGCCCAGTTATGAATACTTTGCACTGCTATACCATTTTTACGTAAAAATCAAAACCCAGCAGAATTTTTCATGTGAAGTGCTATTCGTTGGCTAACCGCTTAAAGGCTCTGTTATGCATACTTGGCAGTGCATGCACTGCTATACCATTTTTACGTGGAAATCAAAAACCAACAGACTTCTACGTATGTAATGCTGTGCGTTGGGTAACAGCTTACACGCGAAGCTCATTTAACAGATTCCTTATGTGACAACTCTCAAGCAATGCCAAGTATGCATAACAGAGCCTTAAGGCTTCGTTATGCATACTTGGCATGGCTTGAGAGCTGTCACATAAGAAATCTGTTAAATGAGCCTCGCGTGTAATCGGTTATCGAACGCACAGCACTACATACGTAAAAGTCTGTTGGTTTTTGATTTCTACGTAAAAATGGTATAGCAGTGCATGCAATGCCAAGTATGCATAACAGAGCCTTTACACGCAAAGCCCATTTAAGAGATTCCTTATGTGACAACTCTCACGCAACGCTCAGTATGCATAACTGAGCTATAAGGGTTGAGCCTAGAGGTTGTGTGAGCATATCAAATTTTGGCAAAATATGTCAGTTACGCGCTTTTGCAGAATGACGATACGCGGTTTTGTACTTTAAAAGCCGATATATTTATGTATCTAAATAAATAAATAAATATATATATATATATATGGGACACCCTGTATATATGTATATAAATATACTTCTTTAAATAGAGAGCTTCTAACCAATCCAGTCACATTTAATCTCTCCGGATACATAGCATTAATTTCGACGACTTTTTGATCGAGAGCAAACTAGGGTGCGTGTGTGGGTCGGCATCGTCAACGTCTGTGAATGTAGTTGTCGATTCAGTGTTGTCTCTTCAGAAACCAAATGAGTGGTAAATTGTAATAAAAACTGAGGTAGATCTCTAAAAAGCGTGGTCGAATTTTTGTTAACATTAAACACATTTTATTGTGCGTCAAATTATTATTCATCAGAAACAATAACCAATAAAATAACAAATACTAATTATTGAAACAAAATGAAGCATTATTGCATAAGTACACAAGTCCATTATTTAAAAAAAACAAGTAAGAAAGTCTCAGTTCGGGCGGAGCCGAACATTAAATACCCGGCGCAAGTATTAAATATATGATTTTCACCTTTCCGAAAGCTACCGCTACATGGTAAGCCGGTGTGTATCAATTCTGAGTAAATTAGCGTCCTTAAATTTCGAAATATTGAAGTTTCAAGCATTTCTGAAATTTGCCGTTATATGATAAGTGGTCGTAATTTTAATCTGATTCCAATAATTTTCAACGGTTTGCTTCTATGCGGCAAGCACAATAATCATACCGAGTTTGGTACAAATTGGTAGAACGGTTACCGATATACATATAAGTGGGCGGTGTCACGCCCATTTTCCAAAAATGTTATCATAAACGTATTTCATGGTAGAGAATTGTTGCAAGCATTAATTTTGAATAAATTAGCTTTAATATTCATTGATTTATCGAAGATTTCGTATTTCTCCAAATTACCGTTATATGGGTGGTAGGCGTGGTTATTGTCCGATTTTAAAAATTTTCGGCCATTTGGTATGCTGTAGCAAGACTAACAACTGTGCCAAGTTTGGAATTGGTGAAGCGGTTACCAAGATATACACATGTATCCATAAGTGGGCGTGGCTACGCCCATTTTCCAAAAATTTATAATATTCTTATTTTTCGTCTAAAAGTTATTGTAAATATCCAATTTTGAGTGAATAATATTCAGTAGTTACTAAAATATCGCAGTTTTCGTATTTCTGAAAATTACCGTTATATGGGAGGTAGGCGTCCGATTTTGCCCATTTTCAATACCATCCGTCCTGCGGCCGAAATAAGTATACGTACCAAGTTTCGTTAAGATATCTTAATGTTTACTCGAGTTATCGTGTGCACAGACGGACGGACAGACGGACGGACGGACAGACAGTCACCGCTTAATCGATTTCTCTTTTCATTCTGATCATTTATGTATACATTTGTCTATATCTATCTCGATTCGTTTTGCCTGTTACAAACAACCGTTATGTGAACAAAGTTATAATACCCTTGTGCACAAGTGCGCTCGGGTATAAAAACATATCATTAAAACCGATAAACAATGTTTATAAACGTTAAGTCTCCAAATATTTGTACAAACATTATTTTAAAAATTACCCAAAATGCGGTAGATTTACCACAATTGTGATAAAGTGGCTACACTGTGTCGAGTTCTGATATTACCATCGATTGTTAAACGAGAGGTATGCACGGTTCTCAGCATGAACGTCATAGACAGAGACGTGCCGTGGAGCTACGGACAATTTAAATTGGGTATAGCGACGAACGAACACTCGCTTGCTGTCTGCGTATAAACGAAGAATGGTAAAATAGGCATTTGTTGTTTCTTGTTGGTCTACGCCTGCCTGGTAGGAAAATGCACACACGAGTGACGAACTGTTTGACTATTACAGGTATATTCTGCGCTGGTACAAGTTTTCTAACCGGTAAATTAAGTTCCTGTCAAATTTTGAACCCTTTTCGAATTCTGTGTTCTCTTGTAAGCGGTAAATTTTGTTACCATCTCATAAGCTGGTAACAAAGTATTGCCCCGTGAAATATGCAACGCCAGAATCTCCACAATTCTTCATAGCTAAATTGCTGAATATTTTAACTGCATTACCAACGTAATTAGAATCGCGGTGACAAGAACTGGTAACATTTTCTGGTAATAAAATTTTCCGGTTACAAAATCTTTGGTAACGTGCAGAATATACCTGTTAATGAGGTTTTACCTATCTTAAAATTCGTTAAAGCACAATATACATAGGTATTTCGGTGTGCCTTCTTAAACATAGTACGGCAACCCTTTGCGGTCCTGCAATGGTTATAATCGTTTTTTCACATTAAAAAAGCAATTCTAGGATAAGGTAAATAAAAGCGGAATAAGACAAGGTGGCGTGGCAATGCCAACATACTAAAATTTTAGGGGTATCTGCAAGCTTCTTAGCCATATAGATCGTATACTCGTTAAAATGATACCAGGAAATCGTTGTGCGCTGGGTTAAGGATACGGCACGTAAATTAAAGTTCCAATGAGACATTCAAGTCTCGGATGAGACCCCTTTTTTAAAGTGTAAAGACCCTATAGATGACTTTTTTCGGAGTGCATCTGTATATACACGTAATTTTTATACGTATACACGTATTTTTTAATATACACGTATTACGTATACATATGTTCATCTGCTTTTGAGCAAAAATGGGGTATAACTAAGTGACCATTTATTTTTTTCATCAGTGACATCTTCGTAATTTTGTTATAATTTGAACATGTATTCAGTGCATCTAGTGTGTTTGCCCTCACTGGAAACTGGTTCAGAAAACGCCCTGAACTAGCTTGAAAAGGGACGATACTGGTTATTTCATCTATCTGTCTTTCTTAACATGGCGACATCCTACGAAGTGGTAATTGCCCCCATCTGGAGGACTTTTTAAACCGTCCTGAGTGGTTTAATTTTGAACCGCTCTGGGACAATACGTTTTTATACCCGAGCGCGCATGTGCACAGGGTATTATAACTTTGTTCGCGTAACGGTTGTTTGTAACAGGCTAAAGGAATCGAGATAGATAGACAAATGTATACATAAATGATCAGAATGAAAAGAGAAGTCGATTAAGCCAGTCTGTCTGTCCGTCCGTCCGTCTGTCCATGTACACGATAACTCGAGCAAAAATTGAGATATCTCAACGAAATTTGGTATATGAGTTGCGCTTTATCAAAGATAGGTTGCTAGTGAAAATTGACGAAATCGGACTGTAACCCGTCCCCTTATCATATAACGGCATTTTCGAAAAATGCAAAAACTATAATATTTCAGTAAATATTGGATCCAAATTGTTCGAAATCAGTATGTGAACTAGAATTTTTGTGCAAAATAATATTATTACGAAATTTTCGAAAAGGGGCGTAACCCCGCTCACTTATGATGAAATTCTGTATCTTAGTAGCCGCTTCACCAATCCTTACCAAGCTCGGTAGGAGCCTTGCTTAGGATCCAGCTAAGAAAGTTGTTGAAAATCTTTGAAATAGGGCAATAGCCACGACCACCTCCCATAAAACGGTAATTTACACAAACACGAAAACTAAATCAGTAACTACTGAAGCTAATTGACTCAAAATCGATTATTTCAATGACCATTAAGCATAAAATTAGATTATTATAAATATTTTGATTGTGGGCGTGGCTCCACCCACTTATGACCAAAAATGTCTATCTCGGTAACCGATTTATCAATTTCTACCAAACTCGGTGCAATTCGTAGAAAATTATTCAAATCGGACTAAAATTGCACCGGCTTCCCGTATAACGGTAATTGTAGGATATACGAAAACTCCTAAATTTCAATAGCTGAGGACATTCATTTACTCCAAGTTAATACTTACAACAATCTTTTAACAATAAATAAGACTGTTATAGACTTTTAGGTAGTTTAAAGAAACTTGGAACGACGATAGTTGATACTTGCGCCGGGTATATAAAATCCGGCTTCGCATGAACTTACACTTCTTCACTTGTCTATGATTAAAATTTTTTAAGATTAGATTTTTTATTTTTTTGGTTTTTTCTTTTCTTTTATAGTTTTCATTTAATTTAAGTTGTATTTATTTTATTTATATTTAATTTCATAATTTTCTCTTAAATTTTTAAATGGCAAGCTACAATTTATATTTGTTAAATCTGAAAATCACACCCTGAGGCTCCACGACGGTTTGAACTCGCGATCAACGATGCTAGAGTCGGAGGTCTTTGGGCGGAGCTTTTCTCGTATTGTACGAGAAGTGAAAATTTGTGCATGTACATATTTCTCATCTTTCGCATGCTAAAGGGCAAAACCTTTTACGACAGCGCAGCTAGCACACCGCAGGTATCAACTGTCTCGCTCTGCAGCCGTTTTGCAGTAGTTCAGAGCGGTGTTGCCAGTGAAAAATTTCGTTTGGAGCTAAAACGGTCGAAAAAAAGAGCTAAAAAGAGCTAAATAATACTAATCGTAGCTAAAATGAAGAGCTATGTACATATTTTTGTTAAGGTTGAGCATTTATTGACGTAAGGTTGTTTTTACATTTTCGGCAATTTTAATAAAAACAACGAATTTTATAAGTTAAAGTGCTGAAAAAATCTTTTCAAACCAAAACAAGGTGCATTATTTCAAATTCGTTGCCACAGCACTTATAACAGTGAACTAAAAATACTTTACAAACTTTTAAAGTCTGTAATTTCAGATATTTGAATTGAATAATTTTATCGCAACATTTTTCTGGAAAGTTTTACTTGCAACTCTCCTTAAAGGTAAAATTAGTAAGGTAAAACAAAATCCGCGCTATCAGAAAAATGATTTTCTTTTAATTAATTTTTGAATTCTTTAACCTAAATCAAAGAGTTTATGGTGGATACACGGCATCTCGAAATTTTCCACATTATCAACGCTTAAGTTTTGGCTTATATACAGGGTGTCCCAGAAGTAACCTGCCAAACTTGTGGAGAAGGCAGGTGGGGTGGTGAGCTCCCTGATAAGCAAAAATTTTTCAGGTAAAAGTGTCACCGTTTTTGAAATATGTCAATTTATTTGAATTAAAGAAAAATCGTGCCTTTTCATGTATTTTCTTTAACTGCATCTACAAACAAGGCTTTACTTAGTAAATTTTTTACGTAAAATACTTTCAGATAGTTGCTTCTCCATACTCAAATGCAATGTAGTTNGTCAATTTATTTGAATTAAAGAAAAATCGTGCCTTTTCATGTATTTTCTTTAACTGCATCTACAAACAAGGCTTTACTTAGTAAATTTTTTACGTAAAATACTTTCAGATAGTTGCTTCTCCATACTCAAATGCAATGTAGTTAAAATATATTAAGGAACCATTATAAAATTAAGACTATATTGCGATTTTTAAATTTTTGATATTTTCTTTTCCAAATTTGACTATCTCTGGTGAAAAAAAAATGTACTGGGCTATAACTTTACATTACATAAAAAAATTTCTAATTTAATAAAGATTTCAGAAAGGTGCCACTCTTACTGTTTCGAATAGAAAAAAAAGGTATAGCCGCTTGTGTGGGTAAAGGACTGAGACACGCTAGAATGTATTAAATAGATTTAAATTTAAGTTGGTATTGTTACCGACCAATGACATGCTAAATAGTACAAAGGTACATTATTACTTGCTCCTGACATTATTTTGTTACTTACCGGAAATAATGAAAGTGGACTTTGTGAAATTGGATCCTTCGAACATTGTGTTATTAATACTATGACAGAGAACACACAGTATACGTCGCATGAATATACGGAAATTCACCTAATTTACGGTGAAGCTTGTTGTAATGCCAGAGCTGCTCAAAGTCTCTATGCAGAGCGATACCCAAATCGTCGGCATCCGGGTCGTGAAGTATTCCCCCGCTCCCATAGAGAAATATCTGAAGGTAAGTAACTTTTACACCTTTCTTGTTTGAAGCCATTCTTCTTTTAACTATCATTTTTAACTTTTTTTAGGTCACATACCTGGAAGGCGCCGCGGTAGATGTTGAAGTTGTGTTAGAGGAAATGGAACTAGGTCCATCGACTTCAGTGAGAATGATTGAAAGACGGACGGGAATACCAAAAACTACAGTTCACAAAGCTTTAAAAGACCATCGATTTCATCCCTACCACATTCAACGTGTTCAGGCTCTACAAGAAAGAGATTACCTGTCGAGGGTTAGATTTTGCCGTGAAATGTTGCGAATGCATGAATCAGACCCCAACTTTTGTAATAAAATAATTTGGAGCGATGAATCATCATGCAAACGTGATGGTTATTTTAATTTACATAACCTTCACAGTTGGCAGATAGACAATCCTCACGAAATGAGAGAAGATCGTTCGCAGTACCGGTACAAAATAAATTTATGGTGCGGTAATTTTAATTGTCAGATATTAGGACCTGTGGAACTGCCGCCAACGCCCAACTCTCTCAGTTATTTAGAGTTCCTTCAGGAACGGCTTTCAACTATTTTAGAAGATGTACCCTTAAACCTCCGGCGAAGACTATGGCTGCAAAATGACGGGTGCCCTGCTCACTACGAGCGCGAAGTAAGAGCTCATTTAGACGAAACTTATCCTCGCCGATGGATTGAACGATACGGGCCGATCACGTGGCCTGCTCGATCGCCAGACCTGAATCCATTCGATTTTTTCTACTGGGGCTGTCTTAAGGACAAAATTTATTCAAAAATAATTCAAAACGAAGAGCATTCGCAGGAACAAATAAATGGAGCTGCTGAGATAGCCCAATTGAGTTTAAGATCTCTAAAAGCCTCTTTTCTTAAAAGGTACCGAGCTTGTATTAGAGTAGAAGGTCGCCAATTTGAGCTTATTTTATCAATAAATGAATAAATTTTTCTGCTAACAACTCATGTATGTTTTATTTCACGTGAACCCATCCTTAACAAAAAATATTGATAGATATAGCCCTTATTATTGACTCTAGTCCGAATCCCGGTAAGTAACATAAAATAATGTCAGGAGCAGGTAATAATGTACCTTTGTACTATTTAGCATGTCATTTGACGGTAACAAGAGCAAATTCAATTTAAATCTATTAAATACNACTGAAATTTAAATCTATTAAATACATTCTAGCGTGTCTCAGTCTTTTACCCACAAAAGCGGCTATAACTTTTCTTTCTATTCGAAACAATAGGAGTGGCACCTTTCTGAAATCTTTATTAAATTAGGAATATTTTCATGTAATGTAAAGGTATAGCTCAGTACATTTTTTTCACCCGAGATAGTCAAAGTTGGGGAAGAAAATAGCAAAAAGTTAAAAATCCCAATATAGTCCTAATTTTATAATGGTTCCTTAATATATTTTTACTACATTGCATTTGAATATGGAGAAGCAACTGTCTGGAAGTATTTTACATAAAAAATTTACTAAGTATAGCCTTGTTTGTAGATGCAGCTAAGGAAAAAACATGATAAGGCACGTTTCTTTTAATTCAAAAAAATTTAAATATTTCAAAAACGATGACACTTTTACCTGAAAATTGTTTGCTTATCAGGGAGCTCACCCCCCCCCCCTACCTTCTCCTCAAGTTTGGCAGGTTACTTCTGGTACACCCTGTATACCAAATGCAACTAAACTTCCTGGAGCTAAAAAAGTGCTACATAAATTTGAAAAAGAGCTAGGAGCTAAAAACCGGGTTTCGGAGCTAAATAGAAAAATAAAGAGCTAAATCTAGCTCTAAAAGCACCAAAATGGAAACATTGGTTCAGAGACAGTTCCGAAATTTGTAGGAAGGAACTAGTACTTTGCCAGACTGTCTGTAAATTTTGCTGCAGATTATCTGCTCGACAGAGTAGATAATGCCAATGTTGACCAGTGAATTTAGTCATCAATTAATGGTTTTCCTGCAGGGCTCTTCGCCATACTCACTGCTGTTATTATGATGTGCCGAGGCACACACACACACCATCGAAGCCGTACCCTGCAGGGAATGCTACTAGTTGTGAGCTAGAATGCTACCAGTCTGCGTTTCAGCCCAACTAGTTCACATTCTATCCGTTTTCAATGTTAGCTACTGGTATTTTTAACATGGCGATGTCCTACGATACAGTTGTCTGCCTATGCATAACAGTCGCAATGCAGTCGAGTTAATGTATTTTTGTTTAAGTTTTTATTGTAATTTTTGAACTTGACTTTTTTTTTAATTTCATTAAATTAAAAAAGGAGCAAGGTTTCTTTATAAAGTTTTTTTTTTCAAGTGCAATTAGATTTTCATACTTGTAATTTCGTTTTATTCGTGACTTTAAGAAATTCAAAAGCAGATGTCGCTGATCGCATAAGTTGTTCAAAGTTGTCGCATTGGTATCCATCGCTTTAGCTCATACCAGTTAATAAACTGTTATTTTTCTAACTGGTTTGAGTTTTTACTACAGGGATACAAACGCACACACACACTTACACAAACCCACTTGTAAGCACGCATACACAAGGTTGCGCCGACTCAGTGGCTCCCTGGATGAATAATTGGTTGAATATACGAGGCATGCTTGCTTTTCCTTTTACCTGTTTTCTGACCAGTGTGTTACTGATTTAGTTTAATTGCTTAATTTTGTACAGATGCTGCGTGGACAGAGGGGCTGTTCTATCTCATTTTCACGCTTTGACTATACACATTCGAATTTGCGGCGAGCTTCAATGTAAGATAAAGTCAACAATTAAGTTCGAACTAACTATAATCGTAAATAAAGAGGTGCATATATATACTTTATACATAGCTTGTATAAGTGTATGTGAAAAGTAAGTGTGTACATTCATATAGATATATGTATGTTTATCGGAATGGTGTGGTAACGTACTTGCAACAGGTAATAATGAGTACGTACGCACATTCACACAAATAAGAAAATTAAAAAAATGTACACTTTCAGCATTTACGGACCGCTTAATGATTATCTTTCAACAACTTCATTTAAAACATCGTAATTACAAATATGAACCCCTTGCTACCTTTTCCGAAAGTTTTTAGTCTCTGTGCAGAATGTCTCTGTAACCACCGTAATTTTCTCAACTCTCCAAGGCAATAACAATGCTCTCTGATTTTAAGCTTTGTCATTATTTCTCTACTTAGATTCTTCAATGCGCCCAGACTTTTTATCGTTTAATATACATTCATATGTATGTATATTCAATAATATTATCTGTACTCAGGCCCTCTTGAGTCAATGTTCATATTAATCTCTCTCTTTCAAGCGAAAACGGTGGGCAAACGAAAAGTGGATGTTCAGCACTTTCCGGCACATTATCACATGTATCATATGCCATCGAGTCATCATCACCATAATAGTGCAGGTACGGTCGAAAGCAGCCGTGGCCACTAAGTAATTGAGTCATATAAAAATCAACTTCCCCATGCGCGCAGAAGAAGACGCGGCTGAGCGTTGCTGCCATTGTGAGAGACTTGTTTGGCGTTCGGCCACGATGTCGATGTTTTAGAGGGCTCTGCCTTTTGTTCGGGTCGTCATATTTCGTTACGCTGCATAATGCGAAGCTGTCCGGAACAGTGTTGCCGCGCCGTCTCAAGAAAATGTATCCCTGACCAAGCCAAAAGTGTATCCAAATGTATCCAATTTTCTTTTTTTATATATACATCTCATAACTTGTAAGAAAACCAAACATTTTCATGAAAAAGACATAATTTAACCCATGCTAAGGACTTGGAATACATGTGCATAAAATCAAGCTTGTAATTTCAATTTATAAAGTACATTTTTTGTGCATAAGTATTTTGCAAAGTAAATATAATAAATAGCAAGTACACTCTAAAAAGAGCAGGTAAAACTACTACTGAAAAGTATCTATTTTTCAACAAGGATCTGTATAAATATACGTATAGGATGTTCAGTATTTGATTTTGAACTTGAGATCTTTAAAATATATACATAAATACACATATGTAGAATGTTTAAAATTGCAAAAATTTTCAAACTACAAATACATTTCCTACTAATAATAAACATTACTTTATTTTAAAGATTTTATGTGTAAAAGTAAACAGGCAATGATTAATTTTATGACACGGCTTGCAAATTTGCATACATCAAAGAGGAAACTGGTTACCTCTCTCAATATGCGCAAATAAACAAAATTTTTAGAGTGTATTTAAAGTCTTTTCAGTAAAATTCATAAAAGTTTCCTTAAATAAATCAAATTTAGTTTTTTAAACTACATTGAAATCTTCTTTCTTTTTAAATTAACAAATGAAAATATGTGATATGAAAGAGATTACTACAGAAAGAGTATAATTTACTTTACATATATCGTCGTTTAAAGTACAAAACCGCGTATCTTCATTCTGCAAAACCGCGTAACTGACATTTGCTGCCAAAAATTGGATTTGCTCACACAAGCTCTTGGCTTCGTCCTGAAATATACTAGCCAGAAATGCGATTGCTTTATAAAAAAGAGAACCATTTTGAAATATAAGTGTTTTTACTCTCTAGAAAATAATTTATGCAACGTCACATACGCGGTTTTGCATTATGTTGATACGCGGTTTTGTACTTTAAACGACGATATGTATGTATATTAAGATCTTGCTTAAAGCATCCTTTTAAGCTAATTAAAGCAACTGCGCTTATACCTATTTTGGTGAGATCTCTTCATATGTTTTCATATGCTTCATATGCTTTCTACCATCTTTAATGAAAATCGATTTTTGAACGAAAAAAACTTTATAGGAAATATAAAATTTTGGCCTATTTAAAAAGTATCCACTTTTATACTGACCGGAAAAAATAAGTATCCCGCAAAAATTCGTCTAAAAATGTATCCAATTGGATCTATTTAGATCCAAACGGCATCCCTGGTCCGGAAAGCGCTGCATACGCGGAGAGCGCTAAGACAAAAGACAGGGCTTACAAGCTTAGCATAGGACTTTTGCTTACGGGGGCCGCGTATATTATAATTGATTCAGTAACTTTTGTTGACCTAGGGATGAAACGATTAAATTTAATTTTTTTAAGTAGTAAATTAACCATCCTCGGCGAATCCTAAACTCCGAATAATAAAAGTTAATAATATACGTACTGAAAATAAATAAAACAACATAACATATCAAAACTATAAGTTTAATGATGAATGGTATTTTACAGAGATAATACCTTGAAAAAGTTTACAAGAAGTTAATCTCGTTTAACCTTAGAACCGTGAGTTGGGTACTCAGTGCCCATATTCATGTTTGATGTTGAATTTCGGGGGTTCGGGAAGTGCATTTTGATTTGACTTGAGTGACTTAAAAGCTTTAATTTCCGTACGAAATTTCTGGGCTGGGCTAAGTTGAACATTTTAGTTTTTTCTAAGATAACTATTTTTTTGTCATCCATGCTTTTCACCTTACTCTTATCTCCTTTGCATCTTTTTCCAATAACAGAGCTAGTCTCCACCACCTTTAATATTGTCCGATAATATTTTCAGAGCGAAGAACAATAAACTTACTCTGTACTTTGGGCCGTGTATACGCCGCACAGTGTTCTATTTTTGAAAAAAAGAGGCAAAATCAAACGAGAAGAGATAGCCAAATAAATGTAACTGTGTTTTAAAGCTTTTGAGGTAGGGAATTCAGGAAAAAAAGTCTGGTATGGTAGAATAATTACCTTGACCTTTAACATGTCTTTCAAAAATAGATGGTTGAAACTTTTTCCTTTTTTTTGGCCTGAAACCAGTACGCAATGAAGTTCTTAAAAATTTTTAAATCCATATTTTTGCTGTTCGTACATCAAGGAATCCATTTCCTTTGTCGCAAGAATCTAATAAGCATTTCAAGCTGCTTTAAAATAAGTTAATAGTAAATAAGTAATAGCGACCATAGTAATGGATTCTCTGATGCAAGAACAGCAAAAATATCTGTTAAAAAGTTCATTTCATACTGGTTTCAGGGAAAAAATTAACATCTTCAATATTTAAAGGTCGCTGGCATTTAAACAGCCATAAAACACTTGGCGATTTATATTAGTGGAGGAAAAAATTCTGAAAGAAAATTCGCCATGGTACTCAGTACTTGGTTCAAAAGTATCGATACCAAAATTACTTGGTATCGAACGAAAAGTATTGGGTATGTACTTGTATTTACTCGTATCGTTTCATCACTACTTGAACCGCCTACTTTTGTTATCATTCTAGCTAACGCGCCTTGAATTTTTCCCGCTTTTTTATTTACCGACTCAATGTGAATTTTTAAATTAAACTATTTTTATTGATCTTGGGCCGTTTTATAGAAAAATTGTTGTGGAAGGAAAACTTTATAAATGGTAGAAGTTATAGCTGCTATTTCGGGGATAACCACATCTCCTCATCAGACTTCTTCACTGGGATTCGACACAGCGACCCCAGTTTACACAGCCAGTGGTCTACGCGCTGCGTTAAGTTCGCCTTATAAACGGTTGTTGCTTTTTTCACTTTTTTCATATGCCAATCCAAGATTGATAGATTTCAAGATTGTGCACATGAGAGAGGATTTTTGAGCGTAATTTTTGCTTATCATCATCTTGGTGCAATTGGGAGAGAGAAATGCCAAAACGCATAGGAAAATATGTAAACAATGCGGAATAATGTGTTAATATCAATATTAAATGGTCCAATTTTGCAGGAATTAATAAATATACAAAATTTAATTAAATAGGAACACGTAGCAATGATTTTGGCCATGTAGCCCTTTAGGTAAGCACGATTTTCAGCACATGCCGGATGTTGGAAAAATACATATAGTTATATATACATGTGTAGATATGCACAGAAAAAAACGTACTTATATCGCACGCTTGCCTTTTGTTTTCACTCTTACGATTTGCCACTGCAGACTTCATTTTGCCTTGTAATGTTTCAATAATTGTGTNGTCAATCATGGTTAGCATGTTAGTGCATTTAAATTTGTAGATTCTTGTAAATTCAGAAATTTTAGTTCAGAAAAAAGCACTAAAAAGGGCACTAGGCACTAAACCATTTTTTTGGCGTTTTAATTTTCAAAAAGCACTTAATCNGTTAAATTGGAAATGTTGAGTTATTTTCCCAATGTTTTTGGGTTAGTGGGCGGAGGGGAGGTGGCGTGGGTCTTGATATCTAACCCGCTAGAAAGAGCACAGTTCACTTTTTGTAAAAAGTCACACTTGATCCCTCGGAACCATCTATAATTAGCATTTTGACACCGCAAACGTAAACTCGATAAACAGTCTTTTTGTGCAGAACACCTTTCTATTGCCAAAGGTATTCAACATTTATTGGGCATATAACTCCGGCTACGCCATCCTCAGTATGTTTGCGTAGAATTCACTCCGAAATTCACAAAAAAAGTGCATTTTTCATAATGATAAATTAGTGAGAGCAAATTACAAAGTGCCCTTTTACAATAAAGTGTAGACCCTTGACTACAAGTGTGTGTAAAATGTTTTGGATTGGGTCACCCATTCGGACACAATATCCCGAAATCATTGGGCAAATAACTAAACCGTACCCAGTTAAATCGTTATTTCGTTTTCCTCAATCAACAATTGCACCAAGATGACGTCACGCACACAGGTGATTCTAACAAATTCACAAAGAGTGGATGTGCGGTACCGCGATGGGCGCAATATCTATTTATCTCAATCGTGATGCCAACCCAATCACAATCAAGGGCTGCTATTTAGACTTGATCCGTGGTTATTTTGGTTTTTGTTTTTTTTTTTTTAGTTAGTTTCTGTTTTTAGAAATTTAAGTTAAAGGCGTGCTGGTCCTTAAATATTTGGCTTTTTGTTAGTTTTTGGCCAAATGAACTTTGCATCAATCGTTGCACTCTTAATCGTTAATATCCCTCGCTCTTGGTATTGTATCAAAGACATACCCGTTTGCATTCAAGGTTGCGGTTTCTTTTTTTTTCTTCCTACTCGTTATAAGTACATTTTCTGTTTCATCGATTCCTAAATTCAGCCCTTTAATTGTAAGCCAGTCGTTGACTATTTTGGACGCTTGTATTTATGTTTTTAGCCACGACAATCAAAGCGATGCCACAGGGTATAACCTTATTTTAACTCCTTTTGGCATGGGTAGACGTAATACACCATCGTCAGCTTTGATCCGCAAAAGTAGACATGGGACGGGAATTTGGGGTACTTCTCTATAGAATCTGCAGCTCATCTTGCCTTTGTTTGTGTTGTAGAACAAAACTCTATTAGATAGATAACTGTTAATTATATACTGTGGCCAGCACTAAATTTTTTTTTAATCAAAGGATACTCTTTTTCATAACAGTTTGTGGTAAACAAAAGTAAAAAAATAAACAATATTTCCATGTATAAATAAATACACATTCATGCTTGCGAAGTAATACCGAAGTACTGCACATTAAAACTTGTACATCTGGAGAAGGAACAATCGAATCGCAACAAACGAAATTGAGTTTTAAAGGGGAAGAGTAATACTTAATGATACCCTAAGTAGAAATGTGCGAAAAAATTTGTTGTTTTATAATATAACCTCAAATATTGCGAAAAACCGTGTTTTTACACTTAGAGGCTAGGATATCCCAAAATTCTGACTTGGTATAGAAATTCTGCAACTAGATTTGTATTCAGCACTGAAGAATCTACAAAAACCGATGTACTCAGGTGGCCAAAAAAGTTAAAATTTTTCGAACTGTGTAATCAATCAATAATCAAGAAAAAAAAAAAAAAAATACTTAACTTATGTGCGTGCTAGCATTTTCAACGCGAATACAATTTAACAAGAACGCAAGAACGTGGGTTTGAAACTTCATCTTTTTGTCAATCATGGTTAGCATGTTAGTGCATTTAAATTTGTAGATTCTTGTAAATTCAGAAATTTTAGTTCAGAAAAAAGCACTAAAAAGGGCACTAGGCACTAAACCATTTTTTTGGCGTTTTAATTTTCAAAAAGCACTTAATCTAGTGCTTAAAGCACTAAGTTGGCAACTATGACTGTGGCGTTGGAATCATTTTCAATCGGTAGAATTCGCTACAGAAAGTTACACTTGATGAGTAGCTCAACTACTTACCTGAATTTTAATAAAGCAATACTAACATATGAGGTAGTCAAATCCCAAAATGATTTTTCCTCACCCACACAAACCGAATTACTATATTCACTACAAGGAAAAATATTCCTCATTTTAAAATACCTTCCTTAAATGGGCATACTCTTTCTCTTTCCCCTTACGCTAAGTATTTGAGAGTGAAATCGAAATTAAACTGGAAAATGAACGTATATCACCGAGTAAGGCCTGCAAGAAAGTGCCAGGTAAGAGTGGGGGCTTACGACCTGATTTTAAGCTATGGATGTACATTGTACAAAGTGGAGATTCGCCCAATTATTGCATACGGTGGAAAGCCGTAGAGATGAACTATATATGCACAGTGTTAGTCCGGGTTAAAAGGTCAGCCTACATTACCCTTACTGGGACGATCAGATCATGTCCAGCGGAAGCATTGAATGTCATTCGTCATCTGCCACCGATTGGTCTCTTTATTAAAGAAAGTGCTGCAAGAGCGCCCTGAGGTTTCGGGAACTTAAACTGTAGAAAAAACGTACGTACGGGCGTGGACGTATCCTATACTGTTTCAACGAGTCAAGCGTTCGCGAAAAATCTGACTTTATTTGTCTTTCACTTCTCTTCAAGAAAAACTTCGGAAGCAGCCTATTTTTACTGAACACTTCAAAGTACCCATTTTTACGTACGGTTCAAAATGGATTGTGGCGTAGGGGCGGGCATTTTTCAATCGAATGTTAATGTCAATGCAAATGCTTAAAATGATGCGCATTCTTCGCATAAGCGAATGCGAATTTAAATATTCTTAGCATCCCTAATATGTACATGCTTTTATAAAAGCAGTCCGGAACACTAGCCTAAAAGTCGGACTACTCCATGCACGCATATAAAGAATACCCCCTAAGGGTCAAAAGTACTCTAAAATTAACCGAAACGCATATAAAAAATGTGGGTTCCAATTAACATTGTGATGTCCTAGGGCAGAACCATTTACTCCAACACTGCATTACATCAGAGAAGCATAAAACTACTACATGAAGTACCTACCTCTTGGCAACACAGCTCAATGACCATCGCGTAGTGATTGTGGTCGTTAAAACAAGAGCACTGATTGGTGTAGAGACACTAGTGTAGTGGCTGCTACCACCGGCGAGTACGACGAGCTCGCAAGCCGTGTCACCAGCGGCCACACTCTTGCTGAGAAATAGATCTGGAAAACTATCTATGGTCGTGGCAATCGATAGTTTCGATAGTCACAACTATCGATAGTATCGGTACTATCGAAAATGTCGTCACTATCGGTAGTACTATCGATAGTTTTGAATAAAAACGTCCAAGAATTAAATATAACAACATTTACTGAAAAGAGGTCATAATTGCTAAAATATGTGCATATTTTTGTTAAGGAACAAAAGTTTATCAACGATTTTTATCACAAGATAAAGCAGGTACCGCCACGTATCCTCTGGGTAGCAACCAAACACCCGTTTGGGAGCGAGCTAAAGTGAGAAGGCGTAAAACTTCGCGTGCGCTGGGTTTGGGTCCCGCCACGTTAAAACCCCGCCCAATGAAAAATTCCAAACAGCCTCGGATGAGACCCCCTTTTTCTGATGACGACCACGGCAAACGTATAAAGGACTATGATTTAAGGGTATGCACCTGGAATATCCGGACCCTTAATGGGGAAGGTGCCTCTGCCCGGCTGGTTGATGTCCTCGGGAAGACAAAGGCTGACATCACCGCCATCCAAGAAATGCGATGGACGGGGCAAGGTAAAGTAAGCGTGAAGCCTTGCGACGTCTACTACAGTTGCCACGTAAAGGAGCGCAAATTCGGTGTTGGATTCGTGGTAGGAGAGAGACTCCGTCGCCGAGTACTGGCGTTCACCCCGGTGGACGAACGTCTAGCCACAATCCGCATCAAAGCTAGATTCTTCAACATCTCGCTCATCTGCGCCCATGCCCCGACGGAAGAGAAGGATGAGGCGTCCAAGGATCTCTTCTATGAGCGCTTGGAACGTACATATGAGCGCTGCCCCCGACACGATGTCAAAATCGTGCTTGGCGATTTTAATGCCAAGGTGGGCAAGGAAGGGATCTTTGGCGCCACTGTCGGAAAATTCAGCCTCCACGACGAAACGTCCGATAACGGACTGAGGCTGATCGACTTCGCCGGGGCCCGAAATATGGTAATATGTAGTACTAGGTTCCAGCATAAGAACATCCACCAAGCTACATGGCTGTCTCCAGATCGAAAAACGAGAAACCAAATCGATCATGTTGTGATAGACGGAAGGCATGCTTCAAGCGTTTTGGACGTACGTACACTCCGAGGGCCAAACATCGACTCGGACCACTATCTTGTTGTAGCCAAGATACGCACCCGCCTCTGTGCAGCAAAAAATGTGCGCCCAACAATGCAAGGAAAGCTTAACGTCGAAAAGCTGCAATCACAACAGACGGCCAATTTATTCGCCACTCGACTCACACACCTGCTCTCTGAGAGCACTCTTCAACAATCCGACGTACGCGAGCAGTGGAACCACATTTCCCGATCATTAAGTACCGCCGCCGAAGAAGTAGTTGGATTTCAGCGAGCCCGAAAGAACAACTGGTACGATGAGGAATGTCAAGAAGCCGCAGAGAAAAAAGATGCCGCCTACAGGGCCACGCTGCGATCGGGCGCAACGCGAGCCATGTGGGACCGTTATAGGGAACTGAAGAAGGAAGCGAGACGTATTTGCCGCAATAAGAAGAGAGAGGCCGAAATACGTGAGTGCGAAGAGCTTGAGATGCTGGCCGACAGGAAGAACGCCCGAAAATTCTACCAGAGGGTTAGGCGACTTACGGAAGGTTTCAAGACCGGGGCGAACTCCTGTAAGAACAACAATGGCGACCTAGTGACCGATGTCCAGAATATACTTAAATTGTGGAGGGAACACTTTTATAACCTACTGAATGGTAGCAGCGCTGAAAGTAGTGAGGAAGACGAACCCGAGTCCCCAGTCGATGATGATGGAGTAGCTGTCCCACCGCCTGACTATGACGAGGTACGAATAGCGATTACGCGGCTGAAAAACAACAAAGCTGCTGGAGCTGACGGCCTGCCAGCCGAGCTATTCAAGTACGGCGGCGAGGAGCTGATGAGGTGCATGCATCAGCTCGTATGCAGAATATGGTCAGATGAACGCATGCCCGACGACTGGAATTTAAGTGTGCTCTGCCCAATCCACAAGAAAGGCGACCCCGCCATACGCGCCAACTACCGCGGAATTAGCCTTCTAAGCATAGGTTACAAGGTCTTATCGAGCGTATTGTGCGAAAGACTGAAGCCCACCGTCAACGAGCTGATTGGACCTTATCAGTGTGGCTTTAGGCCTGGAAAATCCACCATAGATCAGGTATTCACAATACGCCAAATCTTGGAAAAGACCCGCGAGAATAGGATCGACACACACCATCTATTTGTCGATTTCAAAGCCGCTTTCGACAGCACGAAGAGAAGTTGCCTTTATGCCGCGATGTCTGAATTTGGTATCCCCGCGAAACTAATACGGCTGTGTAAAATGACGTTGAGCAATACCACCAGCTCCGTCAGAATAGGGAAGGACCTCTCCGAGCCGTTTGATACCAAACGAGGTTTCAGACAAGGGGACTCCCTTTCGTGTGATTTCTTTAATCTTATGTTGGAGAAGATAATAAGAGCCGCAGAACTGAACCGCTCAGGCACAATACTTTATAAGAGCGTACAATTGCTGGCGTATGCCGACGACATCGATATTATCGGTAAAAACAAGGGCTACGTCTGTTCTGCCTTCTCGGGATTGGATAGAGAAGCAAAGCGAATGGGTCTGGTGGTGAACGAGGACAAAACGAAGTATCTCCTGTCAGCACACAAACAGTCAGAGCATACGCGTCTTGGCACCCACGTCACTGTTAACAGTTACAAGTTTGAAAAAGTAGACGACTTCGTTTATTTGGGAACCAGCATTAACACCAATAATAATGTCAGCCTTGAAATCCAACGGAGAATCACTCTTGCCAACAAGTGCTACTTTGGGCTGAGTAGGCAATTGAGAAGTAAAGTCCTCTCTCGTCGTACAAAGATCACACTCTATAAGTCACTCATCATGCCTGTGCTGGTGTATGGCGCGGAAGCATGGACAATGAAAGCATCTGATGAGGCGGCTCTTGGAGTTTTCGAGAGAAAGATTCTGCGAAAGATTTACGGACCTTTACGCGTTGGTGATGGCGAATATCGCAGACGATTTAACGATGAGCTGTATGAGCTTTACAACGATATAGACATAGTGCAGCGAATTAAAATTCAGCGGCTCCGCTGGCTTGGCCATGTCGTTCGGATGGACAGAAACGCTCCTGCTCTGAAAATATTCAACGCGGGCCGCGATGCTGGGAACAGAGGAAGAGGAAGGCCTCCTCTGCGTTGGAAAGACCAGGTGGAGAAGGACTTGGCTTCACTTGGCATTTTCAATTGGCGTCAGTTAGCACAGAAGAGAAATGACTGGCGTGCTGTTTTGGACTCGGCCAAAATCGCTTAGGCGGTTACAGCGCCAAATAAGAAGAAGAAGAAGAAGCAGGTACCGCCGGCTTTTACTGTTATATAGGCGGCATACACGGTGCGTCTGACTCGCGAGTCATTTATGTACGTGTTGACTCGCCTTCGACTACACACAGTTGAATCATTCAGAGTCATTCCAGGAGTCATGTCGGTGTAACTAACACAAATTTTGTTTTCACAAATACATCCCAACCGACTCGCGAGTCAGACGCACCGTGTATGCCGCCTATTAAGGAATAATTTATGTATGAGTGAAAACTATCGATAGTGCTTACAAAACCATCGATGTTTTNTGTTTTCACAAATACATCCCAACCGACTCGCGAGTCAGACGCACCGTGTATGCCGCCTATTAAGGAATAATTTATGTATGAGTGAAAACTATCGATAGTGCTTACAAAACCATCGATGTTTTCGATAGTCAAAAACTATCGATACTATCGATAGGAGCAGCAGCAGCACTGCTACTGCTAACCAACAATCAAAACACAGAGGTGCCGAAGTTCCTCAAGACTCGGACCTCGAAAGTGTAGTCAGCGTTTACAACGAGGACGTCCTTCTACGGTCTTGGCAAAACCCGAAGGTGCTTCTTCAGAGGCAACGAAAAAACCTAGCGAGGGGATGACGGCGAAAGCGCGCGACAAGGCAACCCTTAAGATTCATGATAGACTTAGCCGCAAGTCAAGTCTAACGAAGGAGGAGGAAGAACGACTAGCTTGGGCCAAGTCCGAAATGGAAAACGCGCGAGCTCACTTCGCGAAAAGGGAAAGGTTTTGTTCCTCGGAGGCCGTGATGAAAAGACAGCGCTCCTTGGAGAGCGATACCGTGATACCTTCGAAAAGGCCGAAGCACAAGGGCAAGGCTATAAAGCCTGACGTCAGATGCGACGGCGAAAAACCCAAAACGTCGAGGCTGAGGTGGAGGCGGCCAGTAAGATTGCCAGAAGACACCTGATCGTGGCACTTATTGACCGAAGCAATCCGGTGGCCAAATTCACAAGAGCGGTGGATGGTGTTTGAAATGCCACTACTGGAAACTCTCTTCTCGAGAATGGAAGCCGACTCAAACTCACCCATGCCACATTTGACGGAGCAGAATGGAGAGAATCGAGGTACCGACGGATGATCGGAGGGTGTTACATGTCGTCAAGGTAAAAAAAGTCGGGGGTGCACAGGACTACATTCTCCAAATTAACAAGACGGCAACGTTTTATACGAAAGGATTGGAAAAATGGCAGATAAACCTCTACAAATGTAAATTTCCTTCAGCCGAGCTGCTCCTCACCGTAGAAGGAGGAGGCTACGATGGGGCCTTAGTCCAAGAATCATGGATAGCCTCGGGTAATAAGGTCTCAGGATTTAAGTCACAAATACCTAGCGAGGTTCACAGCGCAGACAAAAAGGTAAGAAGGGCTGTATTGGTTAGACAAAGTATAAACTCTTATATTCCAGAGATGATTTAACCGTAGTGACACTTATGAATGCAAAGAATGATCCACTACGTCTTGCATCAAGCTACATGTGTCACGAAGAGGGTTCACCCCTCCCGAGCTGCAGAAGTTGGTGGAAATGAGCCGACAATGGGAGGCAGGTGCTGGTGGTAGAATCCGAGCCTCGTTCTATCGACTTTTTCTCTGAGGGCAATTAACGGACAGTCGTTCGGGTTGTAAGAGCGCGTCGAAGCAGACGCACGTAAATGCTTTTGGGGCAGGGCTTGTGGGGAATGGCGCATGGCTACCAAAATTTTGGGACGCTATGGCGGTCAGGATGCTTTTCAGCTATTTGAAAAACATTCTGAAACGCTGGAGTGGGCCGCAGGGGTGCTGTGTGACCTTTAGCGGAAGAAAATTATCCGACAAAAGGAGACGCGAGCGTGCCCTCTGCTGGTGCCAAGAGAGATCTAAGGCGGAGAAAGCTCCCACGGTAAAGGGTTTAGGAATGGCAGTGCACATGCCCTATTCAGCGAAATCGCTAAGCAGGCGGTATCAATTACCCTGGTGGTACTGGATCGAAGCAGAGAAGATGGCGTCATATCTGGAATAACTGGAGGCGTGTGGAAATATCCATCTCCTCTGTATTCCTAAGGGTGGTAAGAGAAAGCTCTATTCCACCTACGAGAAGCGAGATGGTGGATGGCACCTTGGCATCAACAAGAATATTTTCTGCGCCAACGAGCGGTCGGCTGCAGTGTCTTTGGGGGGCAGGTTTGAGAGGGTGTCAAGCTGGAAGTTGTGGACGAAAAGGATCTTCTATTCGCAGGTATTCAATGTTATTAGGGATCTAATATTGAGTTTTTTTAAGTCGCTGGAATGACACTGCATGAGAAGTGAGTGTAGAAATAAGAGGATTTCGGTGATCATAAACTTTTGTTGTTGCGCCAAGGCGTGTTTTTAATTTCGGAAGCAGCTCTAGGGATTTTCATGTCACGGTGTATTTTGTTGTTTGTGACATAGAGCGGAGCGTCATTCTAAGGGTTTTTGATTGGAATCTTTGCAGTATTTCTATATTGGAGCTTGCTGCAGAGCCCCATAATTGTATTCCGTATGTCCATACTGGTTTTAAAACAGATGAATAGAGTAAGAGCTTACTCTCGAGTGAGATTGAATCTTCGGGTTCAGTAACCAATGTAAATTTCTGAGCTTCATTCCCAGTGCTTTGCGTTTAGTGAAAATATGAGTTTTCCAAGTAAGCTTGCTGTCGAGGTGCATGCCTAAGTATTTTGTCGCATCACGCTGTGGAATATCCACGTTATTGAGTTTTACGGGCAGGCAGGCTTTACGTTTAAGGGAGAACGTAACCTGGACAGAATTTGTCTCATTTGGCTTAATTCGCCAATATTTCAGCCATTGTGTTTTTTGTTTAGGCCATTTTGGAGTTTAAGCGAAGCGAGTTGGGGAAGGGTGTCCATTGCGGGAATTGCAGTGCCGTCTGCAAATGTGCCAACAATTGCTTCTTCGGATGCTGGTAAATCAACTGTGTATAGCAGGTAAGGGATGGGACCCATCAAACTGCATTGAGGTACACCAGCTGAACTTTCGTAGAGTTCAGACTGCTCTTCGCCTTGATTAACGAAGAAAAATCCAGGTTTGAGATAGGACTCGATAAAGCTATAATAGTTTATCGGGAGGGTACTCTTTATTTTGTAAAGTAAGCTGTCATGCCATACTCGATCGAAAGCTTGAATATCTCAATCCTGGAATGCAGCTGTACAATATTTTTTGTGTTCGAATGCAGTGTGAATGCAATTTACAAGCTTGTGAACTTGTTCGATTGTGCTGTGTTTTTCCTGAAACCGAATTGGTAATTAGGGATAATCTTTCTTTGTTCTATTACTAGCATCAATCTTTTGAGAAAAAGAGTCTCCAGAATTTTAGAGGCTATGGGTAGCAAACTGATTGCTGAGATAATGATGAAGTTGGGATTTTCGTTTTTTTTTTGCACGAGTTCTTTTGTCTTCGGGATGTCTAGTCCGCTGCCACTTCTTTTTAGCCTGGCGTTTCTTGGTCAGTTCTTCTTTTACAAGAGAAGAGATTCTTGTACACTGTGATTGGCTTAGAAGGGTGTTGATCTCCAAGCAGCTTGTTGGATGCTGTTATTGAAGTGATCAACAGCAACAGACGGCGTTGCCGAATAGACGATTTCGTCATCATTTTGACGTTATTTTAGACCAATGACGCTTTTTCTCCAAAAATTACGATTTTTTATTTCAGTTTTTCCACTTAAATTCATACATATGTATGTTGTACAAAATCTGTTAAGGGAAGATGTAATCCAAAATATATACATTCATGTATTTATCTAGTTTTGTTCTACAACCGTCCTTTTAGGTGCATATGTATATTAAATTTGTACTAGACTTGTAACCAAATTGTAAATTTGCACTGCTACCACTCATTTAAAAGAGACAGAAATATAGCAGAGGAAATTTTTTCCCGTTACTCTTCAAAACTGGATCAAAATCTTTTAAAAAATTGCAAACTAGTGAAGCTCAACAATTTAAAAACAGCTGTGTTCCGTTAACTACACTTTAAAAAGTGCATGTAAAACTACAACTGAAAATGCATATTTTTCAACCAGAACTCAGCCGATCTAGAGCCCAGCGGAGGTCCCACTAACCCCCACCAAATAAAACACACTATTTTCGTGTATTTACTTCGAACACACACACACACACGGCGCTATGACTAGAGTGCCAGCAACCTTATGTCCAAGAGAGGGAGAGAGAGCGGGCGATGGCGTTTGTTGTTATCGTGCGGTCGGGTGGGAGCGGATGACGATGAGGGCGCCAGCAGCACGGCGGAGGGCTCTCAGGAGCGGTGTAGCAACGGTGAGGGTGCTAGCGACGCGGCGGGTGGCTCTCGGCAACGGCTGGGCAGCGGTGGCTATCAGCAACTGTTGAGCAACGCCGACCGGCGGCGGCGGCACGGCGGGTAATTCTCAGCCCGACGGGTGATCTTCGGCAGCGGATGACTTCCAACAGCAACGGGTTGTTCGTACTGGTACTCGGCAACCGATGGAGCGAAACGACCTAGCAAGACTCACTGCGTCAGGTACCGGCGTTCCCATAATCGCACACTACTTGAGTAGGGACCTGAGAATTTCGGTGCGAGCTTCTGTGCGTAGTGGTCGACATCAGAGGAGAGAGGGTGGTCTCGCTTCATGACCTTCTCTCCCACTTTAGATTTCCACGGCCGTCTGCGTAGGTTGTAGTACTTTTTCTGCTGTTTGGCCGCCGAGGTGAGGTGCCCCCTTTATCCCTGCCCATAACTCGGTTATGGCTGGAGGTGCGATGGGGTGTTCTTCGGGTATTGCCCCTTCGGAGCGTATCTGCCGTGGCGCCGCTGGATTGCGCCCGAAGTTGATCTCCGCGGCGGAAGGTTGCGTTGATTCGTGTTGAGCCATATTTATGGCGAAGGCGATCTGGGGAAGCTCCTGATCCCAGGTGCGATGATCTGCTCTTGAGCGCTGTGCTATCATAGTTTTCACTACCCGATTGGTTCGCTCGGTCGGGTTTTCGTGATGGGCATAGGCTGCGGTGAATTTATGTTCGATGCGGTGTTCGCTGAGGAACGCTACTTGCGCTTTGCCTGCGAATTGCTTCCCGTTGTCGCTGAGAACGACGGCTGGGCAGCCAAACCGGTAAATTATTCTCTCCTGGAGCGCCTTGATGACATTTGGAGAATTTATCGACAGGACGAGGAGAATTTATCGACAGGACGTGTTTCCTTGTTTGGAGCGTGGAAGCGGTCCTACGAAGTCGGCCGTGACGATTTCCCATGGCCGCGAACACTGCATGGTGGCCATCAAACCTGCTGGGCGTCTTTGTTGCACCTTGTACTCGGCGCAGGACAGGCACCTTCGTACGAGCTTGAGTACGTTGCGGTACATCCCGGGCCAGTAGTAGTTCTGCTGTGCTCATTTGAGAGTTTTCTTGATGTCTGGTCTGCGACTGGTGAGGATGCAGAGGGGCGCAGGAGAGCTTGTTACGCGGCGCGATGTGGCGGAACAGTCTATTGTCAATGATTTGGTAGTCCGGGTTGCGGCTGGGCTATTGCTGTACTCTCCTCAGCTTTTTCTCGTACCAATCGCCGGTGCTGGTTTCCACGGTGTGGAGCGTGTCTGCTCCATAATCGGTTGTTGCTAGTGGGCATCGCGAGAGTGCGTCTGCTATTACGTTCAGCGCTCCCTTCCAATATTCGATGTCAAAATTATACTGTTGGAGTTCGAGCGCCCATATCGTCAGTCATCCGACTGTGGTGAAGTGGTATCCTTCCAGACACTCTTGTTCGGTGGCTGAATAACGCTTCTCCAGGTCGTGTAGGCTTCGGATGGCGTGCGCTACGACTTTCTCGTGGTCGGAGTGACGTTGAAATAGGACCACTCCGAGCCCTTCTCCGCTGGCGTCGGTTTTGAGGATGAAGGGCCGGTTGAAGTCGGGGCAGCAGAGCACTGGCGCGCTCGTCAGCCTCTCTTTTAATGCAAGGAATGCGTTTGCTTGTGGTGCGTCCCATACCCAAGTCTGGCCTTTCTTCAGCAGTTGGTTGAGTGGTGCTGCAAGCGTGGACAACTCGGCGACGGTACTATGATGCGAGGCCGAGGAATTGACGAAGCTCTCGGATGTTCTGAGGCGCTCGCATCCCTCGTACGGCGGATATTTTCGCTGGATCAGTGTGTATTCCCTCCGAGCTAACGATGTGGCCGAGGTAGGGGAGCTTCTGTTGCACAAAGCTACATCTGGCGAAGTTCACTTGCATCCTCTTCTTCTGGAATTCTTCTAACACTTCGCGAAGGTTGCTCATGTGTTCGTCGAAGGTGTCTCCTAGGACGATTATGTCGTCTAGATATGCAAACACCTTCGGCTTGAGTTCGGGACCGAGGATCGCGTCGAGAGCGCGCTGGAATGTCGCTTGCGCGGAGTGTAACCCGAATGGCATGACTCTCCACTGAACAGCCCCCTCCCTGGGATGGTGAAGGCGGTATACGGTCATGATCCTTTGGCCAGGGGTATCTGCCAGTAGCCATTTTTCAAATCAATCGTGGATATGTAATTCGCTTTTCTGAGATGGTCGAGGATTGCTCCGATCTGGGGCAGCGGGTATTCGTCTGGTTCGCTGGCGGCGTTAAGTTGGCGGTAGCCTATGAACATCCTCCTGCTTCTTTTCTTCTTACGAACTAAGACATTCGGCGAGCTGTACGCGCTCTTTGATAGTTCGATCCTCTTCCCTGCTAATAGCTCATCGACTTCAGCATTGATCATCTGTTGCATGGCCGGGTTGCAGGGGTAGTAGCGCTGTTTCAGCGGCCGGTTGTGCTTGAGGGTGATCACATGCTCGGCGGCGGTGCTGGATCCAGTGATCCTGCTGAAGGTCTGCTGCTGGTGTGTCAGGAACTCAGTCAGCTGCTTATTCTGTTCTCCACTCAGATGTTCTCTCTCGGTTAAGGCGTACAGCTGGGCAGGTGCATCCGTTGCTCGCGGGGTGGCTGCAGGCAGTGGTTGTTCATCCAAGGTTAGGATAGCTCCTCTGTCCCTGAGAAAGTCCATCCCGAGGATCATGCGTTCTGCGAGATTTGGGAGTGCCGAAGCAAGGCTGGTTGTCGCTCGCTCGTTATACATTATCCTTACTGGATAAGTGTACAGGCTAGAGACGCACGTTTGATCAGCCAGTTGTACATTACGGTGATAAGGTCGATGCCGGATTTTCATCTCTTCCAAATGTTGACGTATGGACTCGTCGATGTTGGTTGTGGTGTGTTCGGTGAGCACGCTTCCGCTCTCAGGAGCGGTGGAGCAACGGTGAGGGTGCTAGTAGCATGGAATGTGGCTCTCAGCAACTGTTGAGCAAGAATGACCAGCGGCGGGGGCACGGCGGGTGATTCTCAGCAACTATTGAGCAACGATGGGAGCCCCACGGATGATTTCTAACAGCAACGGGTTGTTCGTACCGGTACTTGGTGGCTCGGCAACCGATGGAGCGAAGCGACCTAGCAAGACTCACTGCGTCAGGTACCGCCGTTCCCATAATCGCACATTACGTGAGTAGGGACTGGAATGGGGGCGGCGGTAACCGGTTGGTGGAACCGTGCTTGGATTAACCAGCCGGAGACAAATTAGGACGTCTGACAGACGCACCACCAGGCGCCAACCGACTGGTCAAGTTATGTTTGGATCAACTAGTCAGAGACGAATTAGCGCGTCTAAAGACACACCACTAGGCGCCAACCGACTAGTGAAGTCAAACGCTTACCTAGCAAAACTGACTCGACTGCGCACTTGTTCCGCTTTTTATACTCGTTGCTGCGTACTTGGTTTGAGAATTCGTCGTGCGTGCTGTCCGATTGTAGTTGGCGAACTAAGTGGTTGGTGTGCTGCTAAGTAGCAGTGTTTTGCCTGATGCTGTATGTGCGTACCGAAGAGTACATATACAGTGACGAGCAAAACTGTAACATGGTGTAACGTTTTTTATATCAGCCGCCGCTATCTTTCCAAGTTCTAACGACATTCATACTTTCGTTGTAAATTCTTATTGGTACACCTGTACTTCCTCTCTCATAATGAATTGAAGTCAATCCAACAACAATAATAAAACCAGCGGACAAAAATGTAAATTGAGGCATACGTTACAGTTTTGCACTTATATATTTTTAATCACTTTTTGACAATTTTCACGAAAAAAAAGAATTGTTAACACAATGTTCAGTATACTTCTGCTTTTTTTTAGTTCCTGGATGCAATTTCGCATACCGTATTTGTATCTCTGTAAAACTTCTGGAGTTATAGACTCCCATATATCCTTGGTTTGCCTAGTAAGCTGCGCTTTTAGTTGATTTCGGAAATTTTTGACGAGATTCATATCCGCGGATTGTGGAGGTCATTTCAAAATAGCAAATTTTTGCTTTTGAATCCAGTCTTTGCGAACATTGCAGAATGTTAACATTTTTATGGTTCCTTGAACCTTGATCTTTATTAAAATACTTTAGTTTAATTTCTAACTTTGCAGGATTCGTCAAATTTCCCTTACGTGTGACCTTATATATAACTGACTTCCAAAAAATGTAACGTTAAAGACCACTAAAACCACAATTGTCTTTAAAACAACAAAATATAGGAAACAAGTGTTTGTATGTAAAATGTAGCTTTTGGGGTTTATTATCGGGATAAATTAAAAACTTTCGGTTTTACGCAACGTTTCAGATGTATAAACAGAACTATACGTGCGACTGTAACGTTAAAAAGAAAAATTTTTTACCATATGCAATGTGGGGTTCTTTTGTTTTGTAATGTGTTAAGTCATATTTATCGTAAGTAGTTTTGTGTAAAGTAACAAGTAGTTTTTAAATAAAAAACAAAACCGACATGAATTCTCATAAAAAATTTAAGAGTACCGCTAATTTCTTCATGATCCAATGATCGGATCTAAACCTCTGAGGTACCAACTTTCTTAAAAAAACAATTCTAGAAATTGGTTAACGTGGTCTAAAGCTATGCGGTAATATACATAAAAAAACTTCCGACGTATTGATAACCTCCTCCTTTTTTATGAAGTCGGTTAAAAAAAGTATAATAAAAAGAATTTGAGGTTTTTTTGGCTGAAGTGACTATTTTTTTGGGGCAAATTGACGATTTTTCAAGGAAAGATTTCGGCTGCAATGATATCTTCACTAGATTTCAGTGAGTGTTTCAAATTTAATTTTGAAGATGTTAAGCTTTGGAAGAGATTCCAGTCAGTTCTGTTGTGAAGGTAACATTGAGAAGTTGAGTCAACAAGATTATTGCTTAGAGTGCATTACGGGAGAATGATATGAGGATAAATCGAAACAGGGATTACATATTATTTCGTTATCTCCAATACCTTTATACACGCAAAAGTCTATTAGGTCTGGATTTTTTTTTTATCGTTTGGCCAATACGTTGGAGAGCATGAGGAGTCTGAGTGAAGATTTAATCTTGCCAATGCCGCAAAGAGTTTTCGGCCTTTAGGAGTGATGAGGCGTGATCCCCACTGTGGGTGTTTTGCGTTGTAGTCTCCTCCAGCTAAAAACCTGCTTCCTAGAGTTTTGAAGAATTTAACATAATTTTCTGTCTTCATCGCATGATTGGGTGGGCTATATACTGCTGATATTGTTATTTGACCTTTCAAGTCCTCGATAACTATATTAGTAGCTTGGATAGCTTCGGTGCAGTATGAGTTAATATTAAAGTGTTTAATTTCAATTTCAATTTTGTCTGGATGCATTGTATGATAGAGATTGTAATTCGGTATTTGAAAATAGCTTTTTTCGGTGAAATGGGTTTCGGATATTAGGAGAATATCTATATTATGAGCCTTGAATAGCGTTTTGACCTCGAGTACATGTTTTGACAGCCCGTTAGCATTCCACAGGATAATATTCATGGAATTGTAGGGATACTGGACTTCGTCGTAAGGGTGAAGAGAGGTTTATCATAGTTGTGATTTGTTGCACGACTTTCTTGAGAAGCATTTTAATTTCTCACATTTCGCTTGAGACATCAGAGGCGTTTTCTTTTGATTGAGGGATTGAGTTACTTGGACTCGGATCTTGTGTGCTTTTCAACATTTGGTAGTAAGAAAGTAAATTTTCGGAACGGTTGCGAGACTCGATTGGGTGAAAGTGGAGCTGATTGCTGCTGGCTGACACTTTTGGGATTGTTGTCGTCCATTCTTCTTAATGGTGGGTATTTAAGTTTCTGCAGATTTTTGTTCACCATGCAGCTTTATAGTTTGCTGGGTGATTTCCTTCGCATAGAGCATATTTAACATCGTTGGATTTTGTCTTGCGCGAGCAATCTGCAGATAAGTGGGGGCCAGCGCATTTAATACATACCGGTCTTCTACGGCAGTATGATTTTGTGTGTCCGTACTGTTGGCAGGTAGCACATTGCGGGATTTCGCGTTTTGGGTGTGGGGGTTCAAATACAATTTTTGTGTTGAAGAGATATTTGATTTCGTATATTCCCTATTATTTTCTCGTGTTTCTGTGTTTCATATTGTAAATGTTAATAGCGATATGGCCGAGATTTTGTAGGGCTTCAGCAATTTCCTCGGTGCCAACAGACGAGTGCATATTTCTGATATAACTTTAAAACTTCTTTCTTGGTTTGGCTTGTATGTATAAAACTCAGAGTTTTCTTGCTCTAGTTGCTGAACAATTGTTTTGTATGCCTCGGGAGTTTTTGCTTGTATTTTAACTAGCTCCTTGCTTATAAGCTTTAAGTCGTACAGACTTGGAGCAGTTTCAGGTAAAGGCTTCATTAGGGGGGTAATGTTGCTTACTCTATCAACGAAGATTGGTGGGGGCTTGGGATTATTTTGCTTGGGCTTTGGTTCTTCGTCGTCGTCTATGTCAAGATATGAAAACCAATTTTCTTTAGCCGGGGTTTCGCTTAGCCAATCCTTATCAAGTTTTGCTTATTTTTTGGTATTTGTGGGCTTACCTTGGCTTTCTCGTGGCCTTTTTTTGGGTTCTACGGTGGTCCATTCCTTACCTGGGGTAGATTTATCATTTGAGGCTTGCTGTAGGTAAGGCAACTGTAGCTGTTTCTGAAGTACTTAGCTCAATTTTATCCTGGATATTTGGGGTTTTACTATTGGTCTAGGTGGGGCATTGTGAGCTCCACGAATTTGGTGTCTGCCTTGCGATCGACAGTTGTTATGCTGTTTCTGTTCTTGCTTTTCCGAAGCTGCAGAGGAAGTTGGGATTCTTGGTGCTGTCGCTGTTGTGACCTTTGTTGTCTTATCTCTTGTTTTTGCTAAGACGATTCATGCCCTCCCCCTTTGGAAGGGGTACGGTTTAAGGGCATTTTAAGGCTGGGGTGTTTTTTGGGTGTTTTTGGGGTATTTTTACTTTTTATTGTTTTAAATATAAATATACTATGACAACCATGAAAAACTGTCANGGGCTTTATCACTCGCGCAGGTACAAATTTTAAATTTTTATTCATTAAGCTTTACTTTCACATAGAACTTGCAAAGCACTCCTTAGTGTCAATGGTTGTTTTATATTCACTTTATTCTTCTTGTCTTTCGCTGCTTTTTGTGATTGATTATCACTTTGTGACACTTTGTAAAATTTCACCTGGAATAATGTCTAAGTGAGCCCCCCTCGTGAGGTCTGCCACAATAACCTAACCTAACCTAGATATACCATCATTCTTTAATCATAAATACATCGAATTCTTTCTCCCCAAATCCCAAAATAACAACCCTGAGGGGCCCCCAGAATTACANACCAAATCGCAAAATAACAACCCTGAGGGGCCCCCAGAATTACAAACTGAGATCGAAAAGAACGTGGTGTTAGGTATTGACCTACACCCCCGAATGAGACTTTGACACAATATAATATTGGCAAACCACATCCATGGGGCCAATCGTAGTACACGACAGCTCGGTTTAGTCAATAGCGTGATGTAATTTCAAACTTACGCCATTTCTCATTTGACGATGTAGATCACATTCCCTGTGTCAGTCGTTCAGTAGCTGCGTGTCCTTTTTATTCTTCCTGTGCCAGTGTTTAATATTATGACGGCGGCATAATCCCCCCAGAACACTAAAAGTGCAAAATCAAAGAGTTTGAATTACAATATTCGTAGCAATCGAGCGAAAACCACGAAACAAATGTAAGCTCCAAATGTTTTTATTTGTCGTTTTTGTTTTATCAAAATTCCATAATTTTTCCACAAACAAATAGCTTCTTCATATCCATCAACTGTAAATGGTACCGCAAAAAATTTATAAGGCAAACAAACACACCGAAAAATAGCTCAAATTGGACCATCCATTCTCGAGTTATGCGCCGTATGACGTACGCAACTTTGGTATAAATGCACGTATACATATTTATTTTTAATAACAATCAGGGGTTATATTCGTATAAGGACTCCTGATGGCTACGGCATAGCAGCGGCGACTAACTACCTTTCTCCATCACGTTGTAGTGATTGACGTCATTCCCGTAGGGTGCGAAGTTCTAAGAAATAACATGCTCTTCCTGGTTTTGTAGGGATACTTGAGAGCAGCTGAAAATCTGTTAAAGTATATACAGAACGAGTTCGCTGAATAAATTTCGTCAGTCGGAGCGACGCCACTGATATTCGCTTAACAATTCGTCAAGTAAAACTGAACCAGAACAATAATTTTGTGCTACTACAAATATTGTGGAAGATTGTCCTTAAAAAAATGCTAGTTTGAAAATAAGAAGAGGCTAGAAAAAGCCACGAAGCTAAATCTTAAATTTTGAAGCTAAACGACAAAGAAACAAGCTAGATCTAGCCTCAAAAAGCTAAACTGGCAACACTGATCCTGAAACAAATGCCGATTGATACACAAAGTATGCGGCGAGCGTTCACTTCTCTTTTGCCTCGCATGCGATCAAATTGAAAATTATAGTCAAGTATGATAAGTAACGTTAAAAACTGCATATTTTGGTTTATAGATTTATCATAGACGTGTATTATCCAAAAGTTAACATTTTTATGGTTCCTTGAACCTTGATCTTTATTAAAATACTTTAGTTTAATTTCTAACTTTGCAGGATTCGTCAAATTTTCCTTACGTGTGACCTTATATATAACTGACTTCCAAAAAAATTAAACGTTAAAGACCACTAAAACCACAATTATCTTTAAAACAACAAAATATAGGAAGCAAGTGTTTGTATGTAAAATGTGGCTTTTGGGGTTTAGTATAGGGATAAATTAAAAACTTTCGGTTTTTACGCAACGTTCCAGATATATAAACAGAACTATACGAGCGACTGTAACGTTAAAAAGAAAAATTTTTACCATTTGCAATGTGGGGTTCTTTTGTTCTGTAATGTGTTAAGTCATATTTATCGTATGTAGTTTTCTGTAAAGTAACAAGTAGTTTTTAAATAAAAAACAAAACCGACATCAATTCTCATACAAAATTTAAGAGTACCGTTAATTTCTTCATGATCCAATGATCGGATCTAAACCAAATTAGTACGGGACCACCTCTGAGGTACCAACTTTCTTAAAAAAAAAAATCTAGAAATTGGTTAACGTGGTCTAAAGCTATGCGGTAACATACATAAAAAAACTTCCGACGAATTGATAACCTCCTCCTCTTTTTGAAGTCGGTTAAAAAAAGTATAATAAAAAGAATTTGAGGTTTTTTTCGGCTGAAGTCATTATTTTTTTGGGGCAAATTGACGATTTTTCAGGGAAAGACTTCGGCTGCAATGATATTTTCACTAGATTTCAGTGAGTATTTCAAATTTAATTTTGAAGATGTTAAGCTTTGGAAGAGATTCCAGTCAGTTCGGTTGTGAAGGTAACATTGAGAAGTTGAGACAACAAGATTATTGCTTAGAGTGCATTACGGGAGAATGATATGAGGATAAATCGAAACAGGTATTACATATTATTTCGTTATCTCCAATACCTTTATACACGCAAAAGTCTATTAGGTCTGGAATTTTTTTTGTATCGTTTGGCCAATACGTTGGAGAGCCTGAGGGGGCTGAGTGAAGATTTAATCTTGCCAATGCCGCAAAGAGTTTTCGACCTTTGGGAGTGATGAGGCGAGATCCCCACTGTGGGTGTTTTGCGTTGTAGTCTCCTCCAGCTAAAAACCTGCTTCNACCTTTGGGAGTGATGAGGTGAGATCCCCACTGTGGGTGTTTTGCGTTGTAGTCTCCTCCAGCTAAAAACCTGCTTCCTAGAGTTTTGAAGAATTTAACATAATTTTCTGTCTTCATCACATGATTGGGTGGGCAATATACTGCTGAGATTGTTATTTGACCTTTCAAGTCCTCGACAACTATATTAGTAGCTTCGATAGCTTCGGTGCAGTATGAGTTAATATTAAAGTGTTTAATTTCAATTTCAATTTTATCTGGATGCATTGTATGATAGAGTTTGTAATTCGGCATTTGAAAATAGCTTTTTTCAGTGAAATGGGAGAATTAGGAGAATATCTATATTATGAGACTTGGGTAGCGTTTTAACCTCGAGTACATGTTTTGACAGCCCGTTAGCATTCCACAGGATAATATTCATGGAATTGTAGGGATACTGGACTTCGTCGTAAGGGTGAAGAGAGGTTTATCATAGTTGTGATTTGTTGCACGACTTTCTTGAGAAGCATTTTAATTTCTCACATTTCGCTTGAGGCATCAGAGGCGTTTTCTTTTGATTGAGGGATTGAGTTACTTGGACTCGGATCTTGTGTGCTTTTCAACATTTGGGAGTAAGAAAGTAAATTTTCGGAACCGTTGCGAGACTCGATTGGGTGAAAGTGGAGCTGATTGTCGCTGGCTGACACTTTTGGGATTGTTGTCGTCCATTCTTCTTAATGGTGGGTATTTAAGTTTCTGCAGATTTTTGTTCACCATGCAGCTTTATAGTTTGCTGGGTGATTTCCTTCGCATAGAGCATATTTAACATCGTTGGATTTTGTCTTGCGCGAGCAATCTGCAGATAAGTGGGGGCCAGCGCATTTAATACATACCGGTCTTCTACGGCAGTATGATTTTGTGTGTCCGTACTGTTGGCAGGTAGCACATTGCGGGATTTCGCGTTTTGGGTGTGGGGGTTCAAATACAATTTTTGTGTTGAAGAGATATTTGATT
Organism: Rhagoletis zephyria; assembly: GCF_001687245.7. Lineage (NCBI taxonomy): Eukaryota > Metazoa > Arthropoda > Insecta > Diptera > Tephritidae > Rhagoletis > Rhagoletis zephyria. The sequence continues at coordinate 174,024 of NW_016157395.1, forward strand.
TCGTATATTCCCTATTATTTTCTCGTGTTTCTGTGTTTCATATTGTAAATGTTAATAGCGATATGGCCGAGATTTTGTAGGGCTTCAGCAATTTCCTCGGTTCCAACAGACGAGTTCATATTTCTGATATAACTTTAAAACTTCTTTCTTGGTTTGGCTTGTATGTATAAAACTCAGAGTTTTCTTGCTCTAGTTGCTGAACAATTGTTTTGTATGCCTCGGGAGTTTTTGCTTGTATTTTAACTAGCTCACTGCTTATAAGCTTTAAGTCGTACAGACTTGGAGCAGTTTCAGATAAAGGCTTCATTAGGGGGGTAATGTTGCTTACTTTATCAACGAAGATTAGTGGGGGCTTGGGATTATTTTGTTTGGGCTTTGGTTCTTCGTCGTCGTCTATGTCAAGATATGAAAACCAATTTTTTTTAGCCTGGGATTCGCTTAGCCAATCCTTATCAAGTTTTGCTTGTTTTTTGGTATTTGTGGGCTTACCTTGGCTTTCTCGTGGCCTTTTTTTGGGTTCTACGGTGGTCCATTCCTTACCTGGGGTAGATTTATCATTTGAGGCTTGCTGTTGGTAAGGTAATTTTAACTGTTTCTGAAGTATTTTGCTCAATTTGGTCCTGGATATTTGGGTTTTTACTATTGGTCTAGGTGGGGCATTGTGAGCTCCACGAATTTGGTGTCTGCCTTGCGATCGACAGTTGTTATGCTGTTTCTGTTCTTGCTTTTCCGAAGCTGCAGAGGAAGTTGGGATTCTTGGTGCTGTCGCTGTTGTGACCTTTGTTGTCTTATCTCTTGTTTTTGCTAAGACGATTCATGCCCTCCCCCTTTGGAAGGGGTACGGTTTAAGGGCATTTTAAGGCTGGGGTGTTTTTTGGGTGTTTTTGGGGTATTTTTACTTTTTATTGTTTTAAATATAAATATACTATGACAACCACGAAAAACTGTCAATGCTGCCCAAAACAAGGCATACTTTCAGGCTGTACAGGCAGCTGTTTGTTGCTAGCACTTTTGTTTATTTTTTTTTACTAGGCGGAGTCTCACTTGAGGCTTTATCACTCGCGCAGGTACAAATTTTAAATTTTTATTCATTAAGCTTCACTTTCACATAGAACTTGCAAAGTCCTCTTTAGTGTCAATGGTTGTTTTATATTCACTTTATTGTTCTTGTCTTTCGCTGCTTTTTGTGATTGATTATCACTTTGTGACACTTTGTAAAATTTTACCTGGAATAATGTCTAAGTGAGCCCCCCTCGTGAGGTCTGCCACAATAACCTAACCTAACCTAGATATACCATCATTCTTTAATCATAAATACATCGAATTCTTTCTCCCCAAATCCCAAAATAACAACCCTGAGGGGCACAAGAATTACAAACTGAGATCGAAAAGAACGTGGTGTTAGGTATTGACCTACACCCCCGAATGAGACTTTGACACAATATAATATTGGCAAACCACATCCATGGGGCCAATCGTAGTACACGACAGCTCGGTTTAGTCAATAGCGTGATGTAATTTCAAACTTACGCCATTTCTCATTTGACGATGTAGATCACATTCCCTGTGTCAGTCGTTCAGTAGCTGCGTGTCCTTTTTATTCNTTATGGCACTTCTCATTTGACGATGTAGATCACATTCCCTGTGTCAGTCGTTCAGTAGCTGCGTGTCCTTTTTATTCCTCCTGCGCCAGTGTTTAATATTATGACGGCGGCATAATCTCCCCAGAACACTAAAAGTGCAAAATCAAAGAGTTTGAATTACCATATTCGTAGCAATCGAGCGAAACCCGCGAAAGAAAGGTAAGCTCCAAATGTTTTTATTTGTCGTTTTTGTTTTATCAAAATTCCATAATTTTTCCACAAACA
>NW_016157395.1:177857-183034 GCF_001687245.7 Rhagoletis zephyria
TTCTTGTCTTTCGCTGCTTTTTGTGATTGATTATCACTTTGTGACACTTTGTAAAATTTCACCTGGAATAATGTCTAAGTGAGCCCCCCTCGTGAGGTCTGCCACAATAACCTAACCTAACCTAGATATACCATCATTCTTTAATCATAAATACATCGAATTCTTTCTCCCCAAATCCCAAAATAACAACCCTGAGGGGCCCCCAGAATTACAAACTGAGATCGAAAAGAACGTGGTGTTAGGTATTGACCTACACCCCCGAATGAGACTTTGACACAATATAATATTGGCAAACCACATCCATGGGGCCAATCGTAGTACACGACAGCTCGGTTTAGTCAATAGCGTGATGTAATTTCAAACTTACGCCATTTCTCATTTGACGATGTAGATCACATTCCCTGTGTCAGTCGTTCAGTAGCTGCGTGTCCTTTTTATTCCTCCTGCGCCAGTGTTTAATATTATGACGGCGGCATAATCCCCCCAGAACACTAAAAGTGCAAAATCAAAGAGTTTGAATTACCATATTCGTAGCAATCGAGCGAAAACCACGAAACAAATGTAAGCTCCAAATGTTTTTATTTGTCGTTTTTGTTTTATCAAAATTCCATAATTTTTCCACAAACAAATAGCTTCTTCATATGCATCAACTGTAAATGGTACCACAAAAAATGTATAAGGCAAACAAACACACCGAAAAAATAGCTCAAATTGGACCATCCATTCTCGAGTTATGCGCCGTATGACGCAACTTTGGTATACATGTACATATACATATTTATAACAATCAGGGGTTATATTCGATGTAAATAAGCTTGTTTAAATTAAGTAGTTAAATCACTATTATTCCCACCTTTTTGTGGACTATAGCTAACCTTTGAGGAAGTGTGATTGAATTCTTCCCCTTTTTCTCCTGCTTCCACAAACCATCCTTGTGGGTGGGAGTGTAAAATTTTGGAAAAAAGCTACTTACAATACCTTTCATTATTGAATCATGATCTATACTTAAAGCTCAGTTATGCAAGACTTAGACTTGACTTGAAAATTGTATATCTGGCAAATGAGCAGCGCGTGTGTGTAGTTGTCCAAAAAGCAACTTCACTTAGAAACTTGAACTATAGATTTTAGATTTCCAAATTAAGTTTCTAAGTGCAAAGAGAGCCGTGAGAAAATAATGCCGCCATATCATTTTTACAACTACTTTGAATAAAACTCGTACAATATTCCATACAAAATTGATTTTTTGTATAAAAGCAATTTATATGGCAATCCATATAGGTAGTACTTCCATATTGCTAGAAAATTCAAAGTACATTCCCCAACATCAGAGTGTCGATATATTCACAAAAGAAAGAGAGATCCGATAAGAGAATGTACTCAAACTGACATTTTTACTTTTCAAAATTCAGGAGCGGTTTAACAAATTCTTATTAAAAATAATTCACATGAAAAATTAACAAAAAATACAATATTTGTATATCTATGAGAAACACTGCAGCCGCTGTGGTGGCAGAGGATAAAGGTACCAGTTACAAAAGGACTTGGCATCAATCAGTTGGCATTTCCAGTTGGCGTCAACAAGCCCAGAACAGAAACGAATAGCGTGCTTTATTGGATTCGGTCAACTATCATGGCTTGTGCAGCATGTGGAAATAAGTTTTGCCTTATGGCGATTTCTTTTCTACAAAAACTGTTGCCTGTTCAATGCCCTCTCCTTAGAATTTGTGCGTAACGGCATTGAGAAGGCAACATATTTCGGTAGAAAAGAAAACGCCATTAGTTAGAAAAACACCTCCTTTTTCCAATTTTTCGAATATCGAGAAAACGAAGAGCTTCGAAAAAAGTCGACATATCGAGCCCTAACCGCGAAAAATTTAGGGTTTTTTTTTCAAAACTTACTTCTTGAAGCAGAAATACTCTAGGACCTAGAGTCTAGATGAACAAAAATCTGACAGAGAGTAAATATTTAGAAAACGAAAGCAAATTTTCGCCGAAATGCCTATTCAGAATAAGAAAACAGGCGCAAAGTATAATGCTTCGATTCCGAAGCGCCCCGCTAATGAGAAATTGGTCATTTATTTTTCTTTTATTTGCACTTTTAGCGGTGATAGCAGTAAATTACACATCATATTCGCTGTAAAAAATTTCGAATTATGGCCCGGCCATGCGTTCTTCATGTTGTCAAGTCAACTCCGCACAGGTGCAAAGACAGTCTAAGAGCGTTTATGCATCAAAATTTAATTTTGAACAAAATTCGTTTGAGTTAACTGCGGTTTGAAGGAAACATGAGACCGTAAAATTTTATATTTGTTTGTTTAATTCTCTGAACCGCCCCTGTTATGATATGGCACTTCATTTTATGTAGTAGTTTACAAATATACACGTATACTTCTACAATCACAAAAATTTTCATAGGCTGTCTTTCTTTGATTTCGAATTGAAAACACATTGTGATCATATTGTACTAGCAATATAGAAGTATTACATATATGTGGCAATCGAAAAATAAAAGGTCAAATAAAGTCAGACAATAAAATAAAAAATCCAATTTGATATAAATTGACTTTAATAATTATAAAATGATGGCTCTTGTTGAGCCAAATAAAGATCTATATGATAAATTCTCGCCAGGATACAAATTAGCTGATGCAAAAAGGTAAATATGGGCTAAAATTGGTGAACAGCTTAATCGGCCATCAAGCGCATCATGAAATAACATTTTTGTTAAATGAAATTGTTTTTAATATATAAATGCATATGTATACATATATATATATATATATACTTCTCTTCAGGTGATCATTGTGCCCAAAGGTGGCTGTCGATTCGCGAGCGTTACAGCAGAGAACTACGCCGACTGAACGAACCATCATGAAGTGGGGCCAAGCGTGAGAGAGTTTGTCCGCTGATGGAATCATTGCAAGTTTTAAAAAAGTTGTAATATCGCGACAGTAAGTTAGATAGTTTTTAACGTGTTTACAAATACTTATATGTATATGTACATACATACTATGTGATTTTATATTAGTTATAATTCATTTGCAGATGTCGGACTTTCAAAAATATTTTAAACTCGCCACTGCCGTCGACTTCTCAGCGGTCGCCATATAATGAGTAGCAGAGTCCTGCACTGAATAAATAAAACACAACGTTGAGCTGCTTGCGAGAAACTAAGTGTGAAGCACAGTATAGACAGTAGCCAATCTTTTTGGGATGTTGTTGTAGTAATCGGTGTTGTTGTAGCTATATTCACCCTTGAGGAAGGCACTGAGTTGTGTGCTGCTATTTAATGGCCTTCCTCAGACTTTTTCTTAGATTTCAGGGTTGTGTGCTGCATTATTTCTAGATAAATAAATTTAAGCCTTTGACAAATCGTGATTTTATTAAAAGAAAATTATAAATGGTGTTGAAAAACCAAACAATCGCTCGTGCGAAAGCTTTATTTTTGTATGTTCTTAAAGTTTATACATGGCGATATTGATGGTAATACAAGCAATGTATTCATTTGTGGATTTGATGTCACTTGAGAATTTAGGCAACGTGCGAGCTGCCAGGTTCTGTTATCAATATAATTAACACAAGCTTTTACGCGTGGTTGCCTTTCAATAAATAGAATTAACAAATATTCGCAAATAAATTTGATTTATTTTATAACGGACAACTAACGTACGCTTTTTGTTCTTTTCCAGACTCCATTTTGATTTTGACTCTTTATTACCGCCAACAACTTTAAGTGTATACATATTTACAAGCTGTCAAAATTTTGTGTGGTTCCACGAGCTAGGTAAAAATTATGACGGTCGTATTCATAACAAGAAATCTCAAAATTTTTATTTGATCTTTCCAAATTTTAAATTTTTACTAAGTTGGCAAAGGCCCTCAGGGGCCGCGCTCCGAGCGCTGAGTTAGTAATTTCATGTCAATTATTAGAAAAGTTCCATGGTGTAATTATTGCTGTAAAATTTTTCACCAGCGGATTGAAAATTTTCATTTACCTCATCGTTGTCAAAAATTTGCAATCCGGAATACCTTTCTATCAATTGGCACAGGCCTTTTGCACAAATAAGGTTATGAAATGCGTTTTATTCAAATCGTTTAAAAAATGAGTCATTTATGTGTACCATTTTATGTGGAATTATTCAATAAATTTCGTCTTACATTGTACTTTTTGAAACTCTTTGGAGTTAATAATTTTTTGTTTCTCAAAAGCAACCCTGCGTGCTTAGAAAGCGTGAGTACGAATAATTTCATCCCTGGCATATTCATCCCCGAGGAAGGCAGTCGCCAAATTCCCCCAAGGTTGTTTACTGGTTATAGTGTGGTGTGAAGCAAGCGAAATAATCACGGAGAGTAAGCAAGTGTGAATGGCGCTCACTTACTGTTATGAAGAAGAGAGCGCCGGCTTGTGAGCTAGAGAGCTTGTGTTGGCCAAGTAATCATCATGATGCAATAATACAAGGTGTTATCAGTTGTGACAGCTCGATTTGACACTGCTTTAGCTCAGTAGAATAAGAAGAAAAACGGGAAGAAATGAATCCCCATTTTGGGGAAAAATATAAAATTTCATATTTTCTTCTAAACAAAATTTGCTTTTTTATAGTATATTCGCAATGAAATGAAATAAGGCAGTCAATATGTCGGAATTAGAACGAGAAGTTGCCAACCGATAACACCTTGTATTATTGCATCATGAGCAGCGTTGCCATTTTAGCCATTTTCCGGCTAGATTTAGCCGGTTTTGATAGCAACTAGCCGGAGAAAATTCGATCTAGCCGCCAGCCGATTTGTTAGCCCGTTTGTAAAAAAAAGTTAGCCGTTTTTAGCCGATTTTACTATATGCCTAATTTTCAGGTGCAAAAAGTAAACAAGTTGTTCGAAAGCAATATTGCAGACCCAATAAAGATTTTTAATGAACTCAATGTTTTACTTTCGCATCTATGCTCCCTAGTGGTTATTAGCGCGGACACATTTGATCCTATATGCTCCCCGTTGGAACCATACCTTGCTCCATTTCCTCAGTTTTATCACAGTTTTGAAGAGTATTTAAAAACAAAAGTAAGCACAAACGCTTTTGACCACGAAGCCGAGAAAATAATTCGAGAAAATGGTCGCTATTTTATTATCACTTTAATAAAGGAATTACGCCAACGCCTCCCTACAAATATTGCCACACTAAA
>NW_016157395.1:186279-193644 GCF_001687245.7 Rhagoletis zephyria
AATTTTACAAAATATATGGAGATCAGGATGCGGTTGGGACGATCCCATCAACGAGGCAGACTGCGAGGCGTGGTGGTCTTGGATCCGGATACTACCGCAAATAACTCGCATTCGCATACCACGCTGCTATCCGCTAGCTAGTCGTAGCCCGGAGTTACAGCTTCACATCTTTTGCGACGCAAGCACGGCCGCATATGCAACGGCAGCTTATTTGAGAGCCGCAGTCGATGGTACGGTGAGCTGCTGCCTGGTAGCATCCAAGTCACGAGTTACGCCTTTAAAGCCCGTGTCCATACCGCGCCTGGAACTGATGGGTGCTATTTTGGGATTACGACTTTCGAAATTCACAAGAAAAGAGATGACTTTACCAGTATTTAAGGAGATATATTGGACCGACTCGAAGAATGTTCTCTATTGGGTCAGATCCGATGCGCGCAAATTTAATCAGTTCGTAGCGTTACGGGTTGGCGAAATTTTAGAGTCAACGAACGTGGACGATTGGAGGTGGGTTCCCTCTGCGAATAATGTGGCCGATGACGCTACGAAGTGGAAGCANCTCGAAGAATGTTCTCTATTGGATCAGATCCGATGCGCGCAAATTTAATCAGTTCGTAGCGTTACGGGTTGGCGAAATTTTAGAGTCAACGAACGTGGACGATTGGAGGTGGGTTCCCTCTGCGAATAATGTGGCCGATGACGCTACGAAGTGGAAGCAGTTTACAAAACTTGACGGAGACTCAAGATGGTTTAACGGTCCCCAATTCTTACAACTTCCCGAGCCGGAATGGCCTAAAACCACTCTATCGTACGCTACTGAGTCTGAGCCAATACAGCACATAGATGTCAGCACGATAACCAGCGTTGCGCCCTATGCCGAACTCTTACCAGAGGTGACAAGGTTCAGCAAGTGGGAACGGCTGCGTGGTTCTGTGAAAGTTGTGTTACGGTTTCTTCGTCTAGTCAACAAACACCAGATTCAGTCAGGTTTTCTTCGGACGGTAATTGAAGATACCACCATAAAAAGTGCAGAAATCTTAGTTCTAGTAAACTGCCAATTCGAAGCCTTTGCAGAGGAGATAGAGTGCATCCAGAGAGGACAAACTGTAAGTCGTAGGAGTATAATTTTTAAATGTTCTCCTTTCATAGATGAAACAGGGTTGCTCCGAGTAAAAGGACGAATAGACTCAATCGAAGGAATTCCCGTCAGCATAAAACGGCCAATTATTTTGTCACGTAATCACCCGGTAACATTTTTAATTGTTGATTTCTTCCACCGAAAATATCATCATCACCACAAGGAAATTATCGTCAACGAGATACGCCAAATATACTGGATATCCGGTTTGAGAGCATTAGTTAGCGCAGTTGCGAAGAAGTGCCGAGTCTGCCGAATACGTAAAGCGACACCACAACCTCCTGAAATGGGATCACTGCCACCAGAACGACTCGCTATCAACACTCGGCCATTCACTTTCACCGGAGTGGACTATTTTGGACCGTTTGACGTAGTAGTCGGCAGACGTCACGAAAAACGTTGGGGCGTATTATTTACTTGCCTCACTGTGCGGGCCGTTCACATTGAGATTACACATTCGCTTTCTACCGATGCATTTCTACTCGTCTTGAAGCAGTTTGTCAGTCGTCGTGGCGTGCCGAGGAGAATTATCTCCGACAATGCTACAAATTTTCGAGGCGCAAGTAGAGTTCTCCTCACCGAGTTGGAAAAACTTTCTTCTGATGCGCTGGAGCAAAATTATCCCGGCGTAGAATGGCGCTTTATCCCCCCGGCCGCGCCACACATGGGCGGTGCCTGGGAGAGAATGATTAGATCCGTCAAATCAATACTTTCAGATATTCTTGGCAATACCGACGTACACGAGCACACCTTGAGAGCAGCGTTGGCGGATATAGAGAATATTTTGAACTCCAGACCCCTCACTTACATCCCGCTCGATACCCCGAACGACGAGGCTCTTACTCCGAACCATTTTTTGCTGGGTGGTTCCAGCGGACTAAGGGAACGCAGCAACGAAGATGATAGAGGATTAGCACTCCGAAAGAATTTCAAGGTGGCATCGCAGCTAGCTAACCAGTTTTGGAAGCGCTGGGTGAGGGAGTATCTGCCCGGTCTAACTCGGCGCGCAAAATGGCACCAAAATCCGCCAGCTCCAATCGACATTGGGGACATTGTCATTGTTGTTGATGACACTAGCAAACGCAATAACTGGATAAAGGGTAGGGTAGTTGAGATATTTCGTGCCAAGGACGGTCAAACCCGCAGTGCCGTCGTGAAAACCTCACAAGGATTGATGACTCGGCCTGCTGTAAAATTAGCAAAACTAGATGTTTCTGGGTAAACTTGACGATTAGGCATCAAGTTTACAAGGGGGGGAGTGTTACGATTAGGGCTGTGCGATTATTCGATTACTCGAGCAAGTTGGTTAATCAGTTATTCGGTTAATCGATTACTCGAGTAATCAAGATTTTGATTACTCAAAACGATGTTTAATCGAGTTACTTGAAATATGATTACTCAAAAAAAANCAAATTTGTATGTAAGCTGCAAAGTATCCCTGGCTTACTCGGTACTTTAAGTACCGCTCTGTATAAGCAGATAAAAATAGCGAGTGCAATGTTGGGTCGAAGTTTGAATATCGACTCTCGTTATTTCTTTCTCTCTGCAGCAGCCGGCGTGACAAGTTGATGTTGGGAAACTAGGTGCTTAAGAAGCACAAATGTAAGTTATTGTTGTATGATATGTATTAATGGTATTTGAGTTAATAAATGAATTTCAGATTTTCGCAGTGAATTATTAGCGCAAAATATTGACTTTTTATTTCTCGCCCAACGTCCCAACACCCATCCTTCATTTAGACATCTGAAAACTAAATTCGTATAACTTAAACATAGGGCCAAAGCAGACCAACCACACGGGGTTTCTATACATTTCGGCTGCAGCGCCATCCATTGGGTTCATTTTCTGCAAAACCCAGGTACATAGCTCACATTTAAAATTTGAACGAAATCGGTTAATAAATACGATTTTTATAAATAACTACTCCAGCACCACCTAGCGAGTTTTCTAGTAGCACGTAATTGGACCATATATGTATGTAAGATAACCTCCGACAATCTGACGAAACTCTATTCAGTGGTTTTTGAGTTTATTCCGAACAACGAAAACGGCTATCATTTTATGCAAACAGGTATGTAGATAGGACAGTTTATAGCGAAACTCGCAAAAGCAAAGCTCCATTCTTTGTGAAACAATTAAAAAAAAGTCTCAACATTTTCACATAAATACAGCAGTTCAATGAGATTTAGAAATCTAGGAGAAAATGGTTCCCAATCGAATGATATTTGCGCGTTTACGTAAATGTATATCGATCCAGCCTTTCCAATAATTACCACTTTTCGCCACACCTACGGTATTGATAACATATGTAGCTGTGTAGAATTTCAGGACGTTAGCGTAAGCAGTTCCAGAGATAAGCTATATGAGAAGTTCAGTTTGTATGGAAGGAAGGAGCCACGCCCCCTTTCCCAATGCATTTGCAATATATACATCAGTGCTAAGTTTCAATTCCCCAGTTCCAATTTTTCTTTAACATTTATTATATACAGATATCGGCCTGTTGTAATTTTATTATTCTCAAGTACTCTCGTTTGATACCCATATGGCAACACTTAGTTTATATTATAAATTTAACTGAATTAAAGTTTTCAAATAAGTGGCGACCCGCTTCAAGAATATTTTCAAAAGTAAGCTTCGTCATCCTCTTTAGTTTAATATTCGTATTGCAATATTTCAATTATTTTACAAATTTTAATGAATACAATTTTTAAATCAGTTGGCAAATCCCCTAAAGATATTTTCAGCATTAAAATTTCCTATCGTCTGATGCCAATATAGCAGTATTTACTTTATGCTATCAATTAAATTAAATTAAAGTTTTCAAATAGGTGGCAACCTTCCACAAATATATTTTCAGATGTAAGCCTTTGTAAATTTCTTTCTTTTGACAGCCATATTGCCGTATTAACTTTACCGTACCAATTGACATAAACTGAAATTTTAAACACAGGTGGCAACTCCCTAATTTTTTCTTCTATATTGGAAGCTAGATGTCTAGCGATACATCGGTGAAAACTGCATTCAATTCCATGTTTTCGACTAATGCGCGTACAAATATACAGATTCAAAAATTCTAAAAATTGTTTATTTGACTTCTTATTTGACTTTTAAGGTACAGACATCGACCTGTTACAATTTTATTATATGTATATCTAGATGTAGATATAGATTTCATTTATTTTATCAATTTAATTCAATCAAATTTTTCAAACAGGCAGCCCTCCCTAAAAATATTTTCGGCAATAAAATTTCCTATACCCCTTCAGTTTGATACCCATATTGCAATATTCAATTTATCTTATAAATTAAATTAAATGTAAATTGTCAAACAGGTGGCAACTCTAAGAAAATATTTTTGGCTGTAAAAGCTGGGTTATGCAAGACTCAGACTTGACTTGCCTTTCCCAGAAACTTAGACGCGATTACTCAGCGTGCCAACTATTACCTTTTCTCTTTGTTTTGACTCTCAGCACTTGTATATGTACACGTGAATTGTAATCGTTTAGCTTGTTTTTTTCACCAAAATTGCTTAAAAATTACTATTAAAATAAATGTATTTACGCGTTTGTAATTGTGATTGCTTTATTTAAGTTTCTGTCTTTATTTGAAAGTTTGTTTTTCGATTGCCAGATAAATTACATTTATACAAAAAATTATATTTGTGTGGCATATATGTAGGGATTTTATGAAAAAATGAAATGGCAGCATGATTCTCTCACGGCTCTCTTTGCACTTAGAAATTTAACTTGGAAATCAAAATTCTATTGTTCTCCAAGTTTCTAAGTGAAGTTGGTTTTTTGGGTAACTACATACACGCGCTGCTCATTTGCTAGATATACAATTTTCAAGCCAAGTCAAGTCTAAGTCTTGCATAACTGAGCTATTAGCCTTCTTCAGTATCTTTCTTTTGACGCCCATACTGCAATATTCATTTACTCTTATCAACTTGCTTAAACTCCAATTTTCAAACAGGTGGCCACTCTCTAATTTTTTTCTTCCTATATTTTAAGTTAGACCTCTAGCAATACATCGGTGAAAACTGCATTCAAAGAGACAGACAGACAGACAGACAAAAATTCTAAAAATGGTTGATTTGGCTTCTGGTGCTCTAATAAAGACCCCCCACATTAATTTTTCTTTAATATCTATAATGTACAGACATCGACCTGTTACAATTTTATTATATGTAAAGATTTAACTGAATTAAAGTTTTCAAATAAGTGGCAACCCGCTTCAAGAATATTTTCAAAAGTAAGCTTCCTAATCCTCTTTAGTTTAATATTCGTATTGCAATATTTCATTTATTTTACAAATTTTAATGAATACAATTTTTCAATCAGTTGGCAAATCCCCTAAAATTATTTTCAGCATTAAAATTTCCTAGCCTCTTTAGTTTGATGCCAATATTGCAATATTTAATTCATGCTATCAATTAAATTAAGTTAAAGTTTTCAAATAGGTGGCAACCTTCTACAAAAGATTTTCAGCTGTAAGCCTTTGTAAATTTCTTCCATTTGACAGCCATATTGCAGTATTCACTTTACCGTATCAATTGACCTAAATTGAAATTTTAGACACAGGTGGAAACTCTCCAATTTTTTCTTCTATATTGGAAGCTAGATCTCTAGCGATACATCGATGAAAACTGCATTCAATTCCATGTTTTCACCTGATGCGCGTACAAATATACAGACAGACAGAGATTCAAAAATTCTAAAAATTGTTTATTTGGCTTCTGTAGCTTTAATAAAAACCCAGCATATTAATTTTTCTTTAATATCTATAAGGCACAGACATCGACCTGTTACAATTTTATTATATGTATAGATGTAGATATAGATTTCATTTATTTTATCGATTTAATACAATAAAATTTTTCAAACAGGTGGCAGCCCTCCCTAAAAATTTTTTCGGCAATAAAATTTCCTAAACCCCTTCAGTTTGATACCCATTGCAATATTAAATTTATCTTATAAATTTAATTAAATGTAAATTTTCAAACAGGTGGCAACTCTAAAAAAATATTTTTGGCTGTAAGCCTTCTTCAGCCTCTTTCTTTTGACGCCTATAATGCAAAATTAATTTTTTCTTATCAATTTACTTAAACTCCAATTTTCAAACAGGTGGCAACTCTCTAATTTTTTTCTACCTATATTTTAAGTTAGACCTCTGGCAATACATCGGTGAAAACTGCATTCAAATCCATGCATTCCTTTTCGAGTGATTCGCGAACAAACATACAGACAGACAGACAGATAGACAAAAATTCTAAAAATGGTTGATTTGGCTTCTGGTGATCTATTAAAGACCCCCACATTAATTTTTCGTTAATATCTATAGTGTACAGACATCGACCTGTTACAATTTTATTATATGTATATATTATATTTTTGTGGCGGGAGTGACAAATTGGGCATCGATATAAAAAGTAATCGTAATATATTTACTATTTTATGAATAAATATTTTTTCTTAAAACTCATAGCCATATTCATACAAAATAACGTAGCTTTAAAAAGGTTTATAAATTGAAAACATCAATCTATAAAGCTGTTTAAACCATAAGGTAGTTTCAGTAAACAACTTTTTGATGGATACTGGGTGTTTTGAAGCTTCATAAATTGTGGTGACAGGTAATAAGGTCAATGGAAATAAGGTCAATTGACTTTATTTCCCACCCTGGTGCGAAATAAAGTCAATTGGCATTATTACCTTTTCAAAAGCGAAATAAAATCAACTAAAAATTTGGAAATAAAGTCATTGACGCTATTTCCTCATTCAAATGGAAATAGCGCCAACAATGCTTAAAGTATGTCGATTCATAGAAAAAAATGTTCTTACAATAAACATTGCCCCGTAAGTGTTGTTTTTTAATAGATGAAAAACGTTATTGCCAAATCCCCTCAGTGTTGTGATATTAATCCACACACAATCATGAACTATCACCAATTGATTGTATTAAAAAACTTTAAATTACGAATATGTAAAAACACGATGCGAAAAACTAAACACCTGCTCACAGCTGGAATACGAGAAATATTTGAAGAAAGAGTGTAGAAATGATCCATAACTTGCAAAACATGTTTCGTTTCCACAAAAATAAAGCGAACACTATTAAATTGAAGAAACAGTCCATGTCCAAATACCCGTAGGAACACTGAAAGAATTCTGTGTTTTAAATTAGCATATTTTGAACGAATTCGGAATGTCTAAGGTGGAAAAGAAACCAAC
>NW_016157395.1:197397-202239 GCF_001687245.7 Rhagoletis zephyria
CACAGCTGGAATACGAGAAATATTTGAAGAAAGAGTGTAGAAATGATCCATAACTTGCAAAACATGTTTCGTTTCCACAAAAATAAAGCGAACACTATTAAATTGAAGAAACAGTCCATGTCCAAATACCCGTAGGAACACTGAAAGAATTCTGTGTTTTAAATTAGCATATTTTGAACGAATTCGGAATGTCTAAGGTGGAAAAGAAACCAACCTTTCTATTAGGAAAGAATTATAGAAAAATAATTTTCTTACACTGTATTCATGTCTCCGCCAGCAATTTGTGGCGACATCATTTAAAAGCAGCTAAGGAGAACGACGACATTATTTATTACATGGCACATTCAACGAGCCAATGTGCCAAAATGCGGGTATAAACAATTATTGATTATTTAATATAGGAACCGAGATCATATAAGTTAATTGATTGGTTTTCACACACTTTTGAAACACAAATGTTTTTTTACTGCAGACAAGTTGTTGCCCCAAAACACAGCAGAAATCTTCCCTTCAGGGCTGCCAACTATCCTTAGTTATGAGGTGAGGATAAAAAAGTGCCATAATGTGCCCAATAGAAAAATAAAAGTGCCAAAAAAGGTGTCATTCCTTTTAATCATTCACATTTAGTAATAAGATAACATTTTCCAAACAAAAGTGCAATCATAAAATAAGATAAGCCAGTTGAATAGCCTTTATAAATTAGAAAATTTTAGTTGAGAAAAAGAAGTGCACGCAAAGGATTTCACAAAAATGTATTGAAATGTTATTTTTTTTTACAAAAGTGCCATTTTGGCACTTTGTGCCAAATTGAAAAATTAAGTGTCATTTGAAGTAAAATAGGGACAAATGCCACGGTTTGAGCCAAGTTGGCATCTCTGCTTCCAATAACTTACAAATATAAAAATGTGAAATAACGGCGTAGCGTGACGTGGTGTGTGCGCCGGTCGCGCGTGGTACGCGGGGCGCAAGTGCGGCGCGCGCGGTGTGGTGCGCTGACGCGCGCCACCGCGAAGCTAAGCAAATTTAATATTTGAAAGAGAAATAATGTCAATGGATTTTATTTCGTTTTTAAAAAGGTAATAATGTCAATTGACTTTATTTCTGTTGATCTTATTACCTGTCACCTAATTTGTTTATGTTGCAAATTGGTTAATATTTAAAAATAAACTATCAAATTTTGAGATGGGGATTTTTTCCACAGTTATTAAGTGTAAATATTTTAGTCTTCTTAGACGAAACCAAACAAGTTTAGTACATGATACATATATGTATTGAAAATATGTACATAAAAAGAATGCAATTTAACTTCGAAATACAATGCATATTGGCATCCTACTTACGTTTATGGTATTTCTCACCCCAACCCCAAACTGGAAATTAATCTGTGTGTATGTATGTTGCGCTAACATTATTAAACGATTTTATTTAATAAATTCAACAAACCCATCAAGATGTAATTTCTCTGATCTTCTTATTTTCATATTAGTTTTGTTATCTTTTAACTTCAGATTTAAATATCGAATTCACAAAAGAAAGCGCTGGAAATTTAAAAACATTTGTACCGTCTTCCTGGAAGTTGTATTTTTGAACCTTCCCAATGCGTAACCCATTTTTCTTTTTATTATTTTACCAAATTATTTTGTTTTTTGCTATGTATAGTTTATTTCAGAAAAAAAATTATATTATAATTTTCAATCTAGTAGCTAGATTTTGATGAAAATGGCAAAATCCCAGCAAATGGCTAATATGGCTGCTAATGTCATTAAGTAAAACTACTTTCTTTTTTCTACCATGTTTTAAACCAACTTTATTTTTTAAGAATAAGGCCATTAACAAAAACGAAAAATTCAAATCAAATGACGTTCAAGAAATTAAAAAGAAATTTTCTTCTATCAAAATTTCTTAAATTACCTCTGAAGAAATATATGCTCGTTTAGTAAGAAAATTTACAGTACAGGTACTTTTTCAAGCAGCAGAAATAATGAAAACTATTTGTCGTGATTTTTATTGACTGTATGTATATTGTAAGAACAGAGTAAAAAAAACTTCTATTATATTTTATAACAAGGATTTTGAGGCTAAACAACAATGACCACATATAATGAAATAACGTTTTTTTTCGCTCATTCTTATTTGTCTACATAAATATTATTCTTAAACAAGGCGCTTATTCCCAGCGATCTACTATTATACATCAAGCTAAAGTGCTCGATCTGAAACTTTGCACAAACTTTTCACATTTAAGATTCATTGAACCACTTTCTAAATATTTGCGTCGAAATTTTTTACAATTTTTACATTGAGCAAAGCATTGTCTCAGCGGGACATAAGAGAATTAAAAATAGTTCCATTTATTCGCTTTCGTCCCTATTTGTGTTTCATATCGAGCAATGCATTGCTACGTTCGTGCGAATTAGGTAGCGATACAGCGGTAGATCAACAAAAATGTTGCTTCTGTTCCTGTATAGTGTAAATTTATTTTCAATTTTGTATATTAAAAAAAAAACTGGAAAATTTAAAAAATAAGTCCTCGCAAACGGACTGTGAGAACGGTAAAGTATTTTAAACTCTCCATATATATGCGTTTCAGAGAACCTGATTATTTCAGTTTTCTCTTGCGGGTTAGAGAACTCTCGCCGGACTCAAAAATTAAGATACGATTTTTGTACTGAAATTTTGTAGTTAAATACCGATTCTGAGTAATTAATCAAAACCACTTGAAGGATCGATCAATTCCGGGTTCAAAAAATAAGCACTGTACGATAGTTAATAAAGATATGGTTAATATGTTGTACGTAAGAGAAAATGTTTACTATGGCGCCGGTATCTACTGTCGTTTCTGAATATCCGCAGGAGAATGTAGGAGTAGGAGAGTTGCACCTCATGACTTGATACTAAAAGTCGGAGCAGTTGTGATGTTAGTCCGCAAGCAAAATATATACATACATATGAAGGGTTAGTTAATGGTCTCGCCTAATATTTAAAGAACTACTATATAATTCTTTGGATGCCGCAATACAAATATGTACATATAAAGGGTTAGTTAATGGTCTCGCCTAATATTTAAAGAACTACTATATAATTCTTTGGATGCCGCAATACAAATATGTACATATAAAGGGTTAGTTAATGGTCTCGCCTAATATTTAAAGAACTACTATATAATTCTTTGGATGCCGCAATACAAATATGTACATATAAAGGGTTAGTTAATGGTCTCGCCTAATATTTAAAGAACTACTATATAATTCTTTGGATGCCGCAATACAAATATGTACATATAAAGGGTTAGTTAATGGACAAGTGATTCAAAACGGAAATTAATTTTACTACCCCATATAAATTTACAGCCCAGCGAATCAACATTTCCCTATGTATTTAAACGCCGCTAATTAAAAACTATTGTAGCGTTCGCAATAACAATAAATATGTAAGGTCAGACCCCAACAAGGGGATTGCTTTACGCATGGCCAGCTATGTATACGTACTGAGTAGAGCATGATCTTGCCAAAATACCAAAGTTAAAGTTAAATACCAATGTATGTGGTTTTTAGAATAAAGAAATATGCAGATGTTTTAGACCACGGAGCACGCCGAATTTCCCGGATTATTACTAGTTTCCTTTATTATAAAAAAAAAACAGTTTTTAATGGGACACAAATATAGACGAAAAATAATAAAACTCAGTTAGTAAATTTTTTTAATTAAATTTATGTAATTAAAAGCTTTGCTTAAAAATACATTGGGAATCTCTAGAAAAGTATTTAAATTTTTGGGAAAAATTAAAAAAAAACTTGTGTAAAAAGGTCACTTTTTAAATAAATCACACTTTATTCCAGGAATATAGTCATGTAATAGATTATTAACAATAACAATAGATTGGCGCTTACACATATGTTAGTGTTTGGCCGAGCTTCTCCTCCGATTTGTGGCATGCGTCTTGATGTTGTCACACAAAGCGGAGGGACCTACAGTTTTACACCGACTCCGAACGGCGATTGTATTTTTATGAGAAGCTGTTTTTCATGGCAGAAATACACTCGGAGGTTTGCCATTGCCTGCCGAGGGACGACCGCTGTTAAGAAAAAACCCCTTTTTCTATACTTTTTTGCGATGTTGCTTTGACCAGGGCTTGAACCCAGGTGTTGCGGAGTGGAAGCGCGCACTGCTTAGATTATTATATTTTATAAATCTAGGTTTCAGTCTTTTGTAATGGCTAACATGTATGATTAATTAAAACAAAATCACATGTCAGTTCAAAGATATAAAAAAAAAAACACTTTTTTCTTTTTTTGAAAAAATAAAAATGTTCTAACATAAACACTACTATTAAAAACAGTTGGAAAAATGCGAAAAAAATGTTTGCAGAAGGATATATTCTACCGAAATTGCAAGAAAATACTTTTTCACGAATACTTTATTTTAAACCATTCAGCGCAAGTTTTGTCTCAATTTAGTAGTCTTAGCCGGTTAGAGCTCGATATAGTCATGTGAAAAACAGCTAGGACCAGTTTTGGCTATATTTCTTTTGGTGGTACAATTTTAATTTTTTTTTTTATAAAAATATAGCCCCATATCTAACAAAAACCATATAAGTCCAAATATCAAACCTTGTAGAGAAGCAGGAAAATTTTTACAACAACAACAAACTTTTTATTAGGAATTTCTAAGTATGCAATTTTTTAGCCTATTAAATTCCAGATTGCCATGAAAAGCAGCTTCTCATAAAAATACAATCGCCGTTCGGAGTCGGCGTAAAACTGTAGGTCCCTGCGCTTTGTGCGATAACATCAAGGCGCACGCCACAAATCGGGGGAGAAGCTCGGCCAAACATTAACATAT
>NW_016157395.1:204020-225152 GCF_001687245.7 Rhagoletis zephyria
TCCGCGGACACTGTACGGTATGCAGAAGCAATGCGTAGTGCCCCTCTGCGCTGTACCGAAGACATTTGAATCCGGTATTTTTTGACTTTCAATGCGTCAGCCCATATTTCTGCCCCGTACAGGAGCACCGATTGGACCGCTGTCATCAGAAGCTTCCTGCGCCAATCTATTAATATAATTATTATTATTATTATTATTATTATTATTATTATTATTATTATTATTATTAACTCCAGATTAAGGAACTGCAAATATTAATTGGTTAAGAGTTCGCGTTGGTTTTTCATATTTTTTTTTTGCTGGCGGGTTCACCCATAATAATTAGAGTTGTAAAACTATCGATAGTGCCACCATCGATAGTTGCCATGTAACTATCGTTACTCGTGGATAGTTTGCAGCAATACTATCGATAGTGTCAAACGCTACCATCGATAGTACTATCGATAGTCAATGTAATGTTAAAAACTGTTCCAAATTAACAGGGACGGCATCGAAAAACAAAATATTGGAAATATAAACACACGTAGGGCCGTTTTCTTAAGTAACTTTTAACTTTAAAATTCACTTTATGTTTAAATATTGCTTTAACATGTATAGGTCTGTCTAAGTGAAGCATTTTATTATCGAATTTTATTTATTTACATATCTATTACTGAAGCTTACAATTAAAAATAAAATTATGAGCCTAGTAAAGAAAGCTTCTTCTTATGATCTATAACACATGGCAACAAAAATGGGAAAAATTTGTTGCGGCAAATGTTACAGGTCAAAATGTCAAAAAATCGGGTTTTTTGGCAATATTTTAGAAGCTCTAGCAAAGAAACAAAAGGCGGTATTACGCTTAAATTAAAGCTAGAAGTCTCGACTACTATCCCTGAAAATACCATCCCTACACCTTGACCAGTGTATAGTGATCATCATATAGTCATTTATTGAACAGCAAAACCTGATTTTGTGCGAAGTTTGAGTACCCACCGCAATTAAACGAAAGGGGATAGAGCCTTCCATTTGGGCTGAAATCAGGGCTTTAACTTTCGACTACAATCGCTTAAAATACCATCGCTGAACCTTAACCCTAAGGTCACTTATAGTTATTTATTTAACAACAAAAACTGATTTTGGCAAAACTTATTTATTTTTTTCAATAGCACAGCATTTATTACAGTATTTTTATATTGTTCTATAAATGACTTTTAGTGGCATCAGGTCAAGGTGCAAGGATAGGAGCCGAGAGTTATAGCTTTAATTTAAGTCCCCGTTAAAAGTTCTATCACCTTTTGTTTTTTGTGCTAGACCTTCTAAAATATTGCAAAAAACTCGTTTTTTTGACACTTTGACCTCGTTTTTCTCAAAATCTGGAGCTGATGGAAACTTTATGCTTACGGACTCGTAATCAGCATAAAAAAGTCTATCAGAAACAGCTTTATCATTTGCCGCAACAAAATCACTGTTGCCTTGTTTAATTGTTGCTTATTATAAATTTTCAAATATGATATACTGTGTTTAAATTTCGTAATATAATTTTTTGATTTATTTACAGCCAAGAAACATACAAACGTCAAACACCGATAATAGAAATGCTTTACTTCGGACATAGCCTTATGGTTTGAAGCAACGTTTAAATATAAAGGGAGCTTTTCAATTAAAGGTTGCTTGAGAAAACGGCCATTAAAGGAGGAATCACAATGAAAGTATTACTTATAATAAAAAATTTACAAACTTAAAAAACTGACGAGCTGCTACATGGTGACATTATAAATAAAATCGGCTGTGCTAGAGGTTTTAAACTATCGATAGTCAACTAGTACTATCGATAGTTTAACCTTTTTTGAGAAAAACTATTACTACTCATCGATAGGGGCAAAAAAATAAAACTATCGATAGTACCATCGATAGTTTGACATCTCTAATAAAAATAACACCATCCCCTAAAAAAAGTTAACAAAAATCAACGCGAATTCTTAGCCAAATTAGGCTTTTACTTTCTTAGCTAAAATTTAATTGGGTATAAAACTGCAAACTAGAATTATCTCAAAATTCTTATTAAAAAGTGTTTAGTAAAATTTTATCAAATTTTCTCAATTTTTCTACAAAGTTTGAAATTTCGACATATATGGTTTATGTAAGATAATGAGCTATATTTTTTTTTAATTAATAAACATTAAACAAATAAAGAAAAA
Source organism: Rhagoletis zephyria (assembly GCF_001687245.7). Taxonomy (NCBI): domain Eukaryota; kingdom Metazoa; phylum Arthropoda; class Insecta; order Diptera; family Tephritidae; genus Rhagoletis; species Rhagoletis zephyria. Next base: position 206,201 of record NW_016157395.1, read on the forward strand.
TAGTCAAAGCTGGTCCAGATGTCATCCCCTACCATTATTCACTTGCCTGCACGTATTCAACGGCGCAAACGGTCTTGCGCGCAAAGCAAAACTGTAGAGGCGCTGAATTTGTGTTTGTGTTCATGAATAAACTATGAGCCACATAACTCATCTAGCGGTATACAATGAATCTGTCAAACAATTGCATAAAGAGAAGCAAGCCAAGCCAAGTGGAAGCGATCAGCGATTGTGAAAGATATTCATGCTCACTAGCAGTGTTGCCAGACTTTTTGGGCCGACCGGCTAAATTGGCAAAAAAAGCGGCTAAAAACGGCTAAAATGTTTTAGTGAAATTTCACATAGACCTTGGCAAAAAACGGCTAAAATGTTTTAGTGAAAATTCACATGCTTTATTTCAAAAAATTGCAAGAAACGAAAGACTAGTTAACACCATTAATTTATATCGAGTGTATATTCCTCATTATAAAAATGAATCACTATTGTATATATCACCTGAATTCATTAATTTTAAGAGATCGTCATCTACAGTAAAATTATGGCAGCATTTTTCTTCACGTTTTAAACCGTATCTTATATATAAAATAGCGTTTAACGTTTTAACGCACATTGGATTTCTTTGCTTAGTTTTTATTATATTCATTGAACTAAATATTCGCTCTACTTCTGCATTACTTATAGGCAAAACAAGAAAACTAAAAACTAGGTTGCAAAGGTCAGCAAAAGGGTTTTCTCCTAGGGCATTTCGAAATTGATAAACTTCGGCCCAAAATTTTACAGTTGAGTCTAAATTACTCCAGGTATGTAACGTTAACCGTTGCCATTGCATCTCTATGGATGTTATTTCGTCGGCATTATATTTGTGTTTTTGTTGCTGTAGTTGAACAAATACTTTTGGTTTAATTACTCTTAATGCATTTCCAACCGAAAAAAGTCAATTTTTTTTAGTGTGGCAATATTTGTAGGGAGGCGTTGGCGTAATTCCTTTATTAAAGTGATAATAAAATAGCGACCATTTTCTCGAATTATTTTCTCGGCTTCGTGGTCAAAAGCGTTTGTGCTTACTTTTGTTTTTAAATACTCTTCAAAACTGTGATAAAACTGAGGAAATGGAGCAAGGTATGGTTCCAACGGGGAGCATATAGGATCAAATGTGTCCGCGCTAATAACCACTAGGGAGCATAGATGCGAAAGTAAAACATTGAGTTCATTAAAAATCTTTATTGGGTCTGCATTATTGCTTTCGAACAACTTGTTTACTTTTTGCACCTGAAAATTAGGCAGATAGTAAAATCGGCCAAAAACGGCTAACTTTTTTTTAGAAACCGGCTAACAAATCGGCTGCCGGCTAGATGAAATTTTCTCCGGCTATTTGCTATCAAAACCGGCTAAATATAGCCGGAAAACGGCTAAAATGGCAACGCTGCTCACTAGTTTACAAGCAAGCTAAGCAATTGTGAGAGAGCAACATTTTTTAGTGAGAGCAAGTTTGAGTGAACAATGGGGTGATTCATGAGCATGTGGGCAAATTCATAAGCTGAGCTATTCACCGCCGAACTCTGATGAGCAGCTGGTTGTGAATGTGGCGTCACCATCAGCGCCATCTGAACCAGAAAATATACTAGCACCATTGGAGATCGCATCGCCGTCAATACTGGAGGAATCAAATGCCTCGACGTTGTATCAATTGTCGTCACCATCGCAAGAATTTTCCGCTGATTCAAACTCGGCATTGCCATCTCTTTCATCACAAAATAAACGTAAAATGCTCAGAGGAGGTGAACCAGATCTGGATGCAGTATTCTTCGAATCAGCGGAAATGTTCAAAAAGGCGTGTAAAGCTATTAAGGCGTCGGAAGGGGAACAAAATCCCACCGTGCCCGCTTTCGCAAAAATGATTGAGGCCACAATTACAGTATATTTTGCTTTGCTGCCTCTATGCTTAAGTGCACATTTAAGATACCTACCCCAAAATGCGCATCAAAAGCATTATTTTTAACATTTATAAGGAAACTGCTCCGATAGATACATTCAACATACCTGCACATTGGCGATACCTGCCTTAAAAATAGTGCGACTAGTATCAATTATCAATGACAGTATTACGTTTACCTGCACTGGCCCTACAATTACCAAATTTTACAACCTTTTATTTATTTTGCTCATCTCGCAGAACAACGAAAATGGCTATCAATTTATGNCACTAGTTTACAAGCAAGCTAAGCAATTGTGAGAGAGCAACATTTTTTAGTGAGAGCAAGTTTGAGTGAACAATGGGGTGATTCATGAGCATGTGGGCAAATTCATAAGCTGAGCTATTCACCGCCGAACTCTGATGAGCAGCTGGTTGTGAATGTGGCGTCACCATCAGCGCCATCTGAACCAGAAAATATACTAGCACCATTGGAGATCGCATCGCCGTCAATACTGGAGGAATCAAATGCCTCGACGTTGTATCAATTGTCGTCACCATCGCAAGAATTTTCCGCTGATTCAAACTCGGCATTGCCATCTCTTTCATCACAAAATAAACGTAAAATGCTCAGAGGAGGTGAACCAGATCTGGATGCAGTATTCTTCGAATCAGCGGAAATGTTCAAAAAGGCGTGTAAAGCTATTAAGGCGTCGGAAGGGGAACAAAATCCCACCGTGCCCGCTTTCGCAAAAATGATTGAGGCCACAATTACAGTATATTTTGCTTTGCTGCCTCTATGCTTAAGTGCACATTTAAGATACCTACCCCAAAATGCGCATCAAAAGCATTATTTTTAACATTTATAAGGAAACTGCTCCGATAGATGCATTCAACATACCTGCACATTGGCGATACCTGTCTTAAAAATAGTGCGACTAGTATCAATTATCAATGACAGTATTACGTTTACCTGCACTGGCCCTACAATTACCAAATTTTACAACCTTTTATTTATTTTGCTCATCTCGCAGAACAACGAAAATGGCTATCAATTTATGTAGTTATATAGATAATTAGATAACATTCGGTAAAAATTTCGCTTGCTCCGCCAATATTTGGTTTCATAGGGATTCGGATACCTTCCTCATTGAAGTAGTAAATAAAATTCGCTTAAGTGGCTTTTTCGGTTACGTGCACAAGTTTTTCGTGCAAAGAAGGATGGGCAGCTAAGCAAAATATACTGTACTAAAATGAGCAAAGCAATCTATTGCGATGGAGCGTGTAACGGCTATTGTAATGGCGTTACAGCGAGGGCCAGAGCCATAACTTTTTTAACATGCACTTTTGGATCACCCTAATCTACATTTATGTATATAGAAATATATTTTTTTTTAAATTTAACTGAAAGACCACCAAAGAAAGAAACGTTTTTAAATTTCGTGTTCTTTTTCCAATTGTAACGTAACGTTAATACTTTACGTGTTATATTTATTATCTATTGTTAATATTATAATTGTAATTGAAATTAGAAAGGCAATACGTGGTTGAATTGGGAAAATTTCACAACATTTTATGTACAGTGGCTTAACTCAATATCATGCAGTTAGTAGCTAAATACAAAGTACATATTTTTCAAGAAAAAACCTTATTCGATAGTAAATTTTAAACGTATTTTTAATAGGATCTTATATTTTTTTCACCATTTGCAAAACTGACGAACTGGCAACCATCTATAGAAGGAAGAAATCAGCTGACACGAAAAAATCTGAATTCCGCAGATTTCTGCGCTACGGGCTACAACTACAGAAAAATTCTGTGTTGTTGAGTTTTCATTTACATGGCGTTCTGGTAAGATAGATCGTGTCAGCTGACTCGGGTTTACGAACCGGTGCGTTGTCGTTCTTGACTAATTTCAGCTTAAGTCTTGCATAACTGCGCTTTTACTCGGCTACGGCAGTTAACAGCTTTTTTGCTTTTAAATTAATATTTTTCATATGTGACAATGAAATCAGTTCCCCTCATATTGAAATCGTAGAGCTTTTTATTTTATAAGTATTGACACAGAATGCGATGAGATCTTTTACTTGAAAAAAATCTTGATAAGATTTCTTTACAAACCAAGAAAATACAGAATTGTTTGGTTAGAGCCATTTGAACAATATTCGAGTGGACTCTCTGCCAGATATATCCGTTGCCAAACCGGGACACTTTGGTAAATCTAACACCACAACCCACAGTGGTTCGGATCGCAAATCTAGCTGGACGAAACTATTTAAACAAATACTCTTTGATGGATCTTTACACCACTTCTTACCTAGGGGATTTTTGGGTCGCTGATTACGAATCTGAAGTCACTTATCAAAAATTGAAAATGGCGGATCCAATATGGCGGACGAAAATAAAAAAAAATCGGTACATTTCTATGAAACTGGGTATCTGGGGGTTTTCTGAGTCGCTGATTACATTCTAAAGTCATTTACCAACAATTCAAAATGGCGGACCCAATATGGCGAACGAAAATTTAAAAAATCGGTAGATTTCTATGTAACTGGGTATCTGGGGGTTTTCTGGGTTGCTGATTACGAGTCTAAAGTCATTTACCTAATTTACTTTATTTACTTCGGAACGAGCATTTTCATCAGATATTTCTTTCAATTTACTAATCACATAATCACGGACACCTTGTTGTCTTTTAGAAGTTTTAGCAACACTTCTCCAAATCTCAAACAACTCACTCCTTAAGATTTTATTTACCATGACTAAAATTTAAGATCGCAGCAAGAAACACAAATAAGTTTCAGAAAAAAATTTATAACAGCGCTTAAAGATTTGCATTCCTGTTGTATAATTTTTTAATTTCAGAAAGCAGAAAATTCGCGTGTTACTATTTTTTTTAACTCTTGCATAACCAAGTTTTTTCCAAGTATTTTTCTGTTTTAACACACAACCCCTACCCCCTCCTCCCTCCCCCTTGGATCCGCCACTGATCTTATATTTATATTGAAATACATTCCTGTTAATAATTACTTTTGTAATTTTGAGATTTGGTATACCGTCACTAAAATGTAAATATCTAAGCCAATTGGTTAGCCTTGGTTATCGAACTTACCCTCTGCATTTGCGAAGGTGTAAAGAATAATATGCAAGTGGTTTTATAACGGCCTTCAGCGGCCTTTACTTTTCCTACTCTTTAATTTATTTTTTTAATTAATCAAAACGACGATTTTTCAGAATAAATTTGCTTATACCAATGTGGACATAAATTGCGTTATGACCTCTGAATCTATAGCGGAATAAGTGTAATTTTTTGTTTATAAAGTCCATTTGCAATTATGCAAATATCTGTGAGTGCAATTAGCAAACTTTTAAGTTAAATTTCGGCTTTTAAAATAGAGTTCTCAAATAGGCGGCGTTGACTTACCTTTTTTTATTTGTTTTCATATGTTAATGCTTTAATAAATGCAATTTCTATTTGAATGTATTGTCAGGAATGTATTCGAAGTACTATTAAGTATTTTAAAAACAAAAAAATTTTGACTTTCGTCCAGCTAGATCTGCTATCCGCACCACTGTGCAACCCCCACAAAACACATTATCACAACCAAAGTTCAAAATAAACATATAATGCCGCCCGAAATGATTGGCACAATGCACTCAACATATATTTGTTTTATTTTTTTATAAATATACCGTTTAGACTACATCAAAAAACAAAATATAAAATGTCTAGACTTTGTGCGAAACTTCGGAAAATTCAATAAATTTGCATACAAATTTGCAACTTTCTAATCAGACTTTTAATAAAAGTTTTGAATTGAAGTTTTTTGGCACAAAAATTTTAGTTAATTTTTGATATTTTGTTGCTGACAACTTCTTCCATGCAAACTATGTTCGACAATTCCTTTGTATGGAAGAAACTGTCAGCAAAAACAAAATTACTAAAAATCAACGCGTTTTTTTATCAACTTCAGACTTGCACTATAAATTGGCTAAAAAGCTACATTTTCAAAATCTTTCTAAAAGATCTGCTGAAAAATTCTCTGAGCCAATATTTTTGTACGGCACTGTACTTTTAAGTACACTAGGTTTCATGAAAAAAATGTAAGTACAAGATAACATTAAAAAATCAGTCATATTTTTCGTTGCTGTGAACTTGTGTCAAAACTTCTGACCAGGGCTGCAAACCGGTTTTGAACCGAACCATAGCTTTTTTTCGGACTTCGAACCGAACCACGAACCGAACCATTTTTATTTTGAAATGCCAAAACCGAACCGAAAACCACTCCAAAAAATGGTTCGGTTCGGTACAAAATCCACTAATGCAGTTTGTAAGTTTGGTAATACACAACTTTGTCTAAAAATGCAACACTATAGTGAAACAGCAAACATTTTTGAGTTTAATGGCATCTCTATGAGTTTTAATTTCGTCTATGGGTCATTCCTTACAATATTTACACCTCAATATTTTTTTTGGGGTGATATATATTTTTTTACATTCTTTATCGAAAAAAAGAAGACACCTATTTTTTTATTTCGTCATGATATTCGAAAATCTCGAAAAAAAATTCCCGAATATTTGAACTCACGGGGAATTATCTTTTTTTAAATTAATCAGAATTTTTGTGGAAAAACAATGATTGACTTTTTTTGGTAGAAGCTGCTATTTCGGAGATCACCATATCTCCTCAAAAAACTTCTTCATCGAGTTAATTGGGATTTGAACACGCGAATCCGGCATTCAAAGCCAGTGGTCTTACCCACTGAGCTAAGTTCGCCATCTCACTTTTTGTTGCTTTTTCCGATCTTTCAATTAGTCACCCCAACCACAATCAACGGCAATTATTCTGTTGCTATAACGATGAGTTAATGATCAGTTTCAAAATTATGTTTTTATTGTTAGTTTGTACTAGGCTATTTTGATCAATTTGGCTTATGTGCAAGAAAAAACTTTCTTCACTTTGCTGCCCGACGTTTCGCCAAACTCCTTTGCATCTTCTGGGGCGTTTTCTTTATTAAAGGATCAACAAGAAACAAACATAAGGACGTTATGGTTATAATATAATTTGTTAATATGTACACAAAACATTTGTACACACAAGAAAACAAGTAACAAATTTTATATTGAATCTATGACAATTAGCAATTTTTAACATGATACTGAACTTTAAACACTTTTGAGAAAACATTGATAAACTTACATTTGAAAAATAAACTATTGTACACTTAACATTTAAAACTTCAAAATTTAAACAGCGTTCATACCATCACCCTGTGGTACATTTGTCAAACTAATACTAAACATAATAAGTATGCAGCCGCGATGTCGTCAGTGTCTTCTTTTTTGTTTATTGTTACATTTCTTGCTATTTAGACTTGATCATGTGGTTGTTGTTATTTTTAGTTATCTTCTATTTTTAAAATATTAACTTAAAGGCCTAGACCTAGTTCTAAAAACAGCAATTGAAAGAGATTGTTCCATTTTGTTTGAATATTTTAGGCTTAATAAACTAGCTGTCAATCCTAGTAAAACAAAACTAATTCGTTTCAAGCCCCATGCTAACGTGGATAACAGCTTTAGTGTTTGTATTGATGGTAACATTATTACCGAAGTGAATAATGTCAAGTATTTAGGTATTACACTGCAATGCAATCTTTCATGGGATATCCATATAAAGAATCTAAAGTGTAAAATTGCTCCGGCAGTAGGGGTTTTATATAAAATGAAGAATTTGTTGGACACTAATACGAAATTGCTGTTATTCAATGTATTTTTACAAAGTCACCTTAATTACTTGGCGATAATTTATGCTTTTAAAAATTCAACTGTTCTCAAAACTCTTCAAAGAATGCAAAATACAGCCCTAAAAACAGTGTTTAAATTACCAAGGACTTATTCCACGCTATCGCTGCATAAAAACTATTGTGATTCACCAATGTCAATATTTTATGTACGCTCATATTCTTAAGCTTCGACTTCGTGCCGAAAGAAATGGACCGGGGTCACCCGAGGCTGGCCCCTAAAGGATCCTTCTCCACGCACATCCCCTCTAGGAATGAATGGAAGAGGGGTGGTCTCTGGAGAAGAGGTCCAATAAACATCTTTACGGACGGATCGAAGCTGGAAGGGAGAGTTGGAGGAGGTGTCTACTGTCAGGAACTCTCAGTAGATCTTACTTTCAGACTGCCGGATCTCTGCAGCGTCTTTCAGGCAGAGGTGGCCGCTATAAAGGAGGCAGCCGATTGGCTACGCACCAATGTACTGTCAAAAAGGAGGGTAAATATATATACTGATAGCCAGGCGGCAATCAGGGCGCTGGGATCGCTAATGGTGTGCTCAAAACTGGTTGGGGAATGCCTGACCTCTCTCTCAACTGCCTCGGAGTACTTCCAGATCAAGCTGATTTGGGTCCCGGGGCACAGTGATATCGCGGGAAATTGCAGGGCTGATGAACTGGCCAGGCAAGGCACCCTTGAGGCCATCACCTCGGATAGGGAGGGCATTGGAGTTCCGTTGGCAACCTGCGGCCTGCTTTTGGACAGATGGGCTCATGGTCGGCTCAGCGAGCGCTGGGAAAAAACCCCGACTTGCAGAGTTGCAAGGTCCTTCTGGCCGGTTGTGGACCGCGGGCGGTCAAGGGAACTGCTGCAGCTGGCTAAGCGTCAGCTCTCGATTTTCACAGGTGTACTGACCGGACACTGTCCAATGGGAACCCACGCGGTGCGACTCAATATCGTCATGGATCCCTACTGCCGCAGTTGCCTGGAAGACGAGGTGGAATCATCTCAGCACTTCCTACTCAACTGCCCGGCATTCGCTAGATTACGGTTTAAGCATCTCGGTGCGCATTTCATCGACACTCCCGAGGGACTCTCCGGAGTGGACATCAGCTGTTTGAAGAACTTCATTATGAGCACCCAGCGCTTCTCGTAATTTTTACGCAGTTACCGCTCCTATGAAATGTGGTATCACAATGGACAATCAAATGTCTAAGTGAGTCCCCTTTGCGGGTCTGCCACCTTAACCTAACCTAACCTAACCACCAATGTCAATACGAGCCTTGTATGAATATCAACTTTTAATGTATGTTTATAAATCACTGAACAATATTGGGCACCGTACTATAACATTTTCACAGAACCAAAATGTATTCAATACAAGAAGTAGTCAAAATCTGAGTACGCCAAGATGTAGGCTTGAAACAACAAAACAGCGTATTGAATATATGGGCAGCAGTGAGTACAATAAATTGCCATCGTCATTAAAGTCATTTAATGTTGTGTCTCGTTTTAAAACAAATCTTAAGAGTTATATAAGAGACAATTTAGAAGCGCTTCTTATGTAATAAACGTTTGTAAAAATTATATGAAACAATTATTGTAAATTTCTTTAAATTTTTTTTCCCCCTTAATATTTGTTAATTTTAAATTCAAGAATTATAAACGTACATGATATTGAAACTGCCAGCATGCCTCAATAATGCCTAATTGGCGCTGGGGCCACTTTCTATTCAGCTTAAAAGTACATGTCAATAAAACGATAAAACTTAAAAAAAAAAAAAAAAAAAAAAAATAGATTGGCGCTTCCACATATGCGAGTATTTGGCCGAGCTTCTCCTCCGAATTGTGGCGTGCGTCTAGATGTTGTCACACAAAAGGGATGGACCTGCAGTTTTACGCCGACTCCGAACGGCTATTGTATTTTTATAGCAAGCTGTTTTTCATGGCAGAAATACACTTGGAGGTTTGCGGCCGCCAACGCTTGGTATGCTTAAACTAATATTTGCGATTTTGATTTAAAACGTCGTAAAAGCCCGTGAGTTGTTCTAAAGAAAAATCACAAGAAATATTTTCCTTTATTTCTGTTGCTAGGAAAAGTACTTTGCAATTGCTGTAAATTTTCTTGAAGAATTAAATATACGAGCATATTTTTCTTAAGAGCTGCATACTGATTTAGGAAATTTTGATAAAATAAAATTTTTTTTCCATATCTTGTGCGTTATTTTATATGAATTTTTAGTTTTACTTGAGAGCTGCGAAGAGGCCTTAAGGTAGTAAGAAATAGTTAGTATAAAAAATGGTTAAATAAACAATTGGGTATTATTCTTTGCAGCTTCTAAAGAGAAGAAACGATCGCCGATTGAAAAGTATTGATTTTGAAGGATTCTATACCAATTCGACGAAAAATACGAAAAAGTGCTTTTTCCCATATAAAATATGCGGAAAACTTCATGATGCGGTAGAGCCCCCAAAATGACACGCAATTCTGATTTTTTTTACCTTTTTCTTAACACGTGTAAAATTACGCATATTTTGATACCTCTTGCCAAAATGTAGCTAAAAAAAACTGTTAAACGGGACACTCTAATGTACATATGTATGTAATAGGCCCGGGATCCCGGCCTTTTTAAGGTCCCGAAAATCCCGGGATTCTTGGCAAAAAATCCCAGGATTTTCGGGAATTTTAATTTGCACTAATGGCAATAATAGAAACTCCTTTTCTTGACCAGTATTGGCTATATTTCTTTATTTATTTAATAATTAATATTTTTTTATAAATGTCTAGCTCATTATACATTAAACACCGCGCGATAGTAAATTTTAAACACAAATATCAATATATTCGTGAAACCATGGGCCAAATATAGTAAAACTTCGTTTTAAGTTTTTCACTCTAACGCACAGTGGGGTAATCGACCCTGAAAGTGGAGATAAATTCATACGTACATTTAATTTTAAATTATTGATGTATTTGTACAACTAGCACCAAATGAAGTAAAAAAAAGACAAATCCGAAAATAGTATAGTGGGATTTTTTTTAATGCAGGTTATTTGGTGTTGCCAAAGAGCGAGAAAAGTAAATAATTTTTATTATTAATGATAATTTGTTAAAATCCTAATAATCATTAATGAAAAGTTAAACACCACTTCTATGATTATAATAATTATCCTCATCATTATCTTCATTACTATTTTCATCATCAACATCACCCACATCATCACTTTTTTAAGTAATTTTTTATATGATAATGAATACGAATTGTACAAATTTTCTCTTCAACAATTATCTGCATGTTTTTATTAAGCTAGAAAGTAATTTAGAATAAATAACATTTAATAAAAAATAATTATCATCTTCGCTTGCGTCATTGTCATTATTGTCAACATCTTCATCATCGCTATAAGGCTGCATAATTAACAACTGTTGTGCTTCTTTCGGCAAATCCTGCAATTTTTTAGGGTAGTTTTCTCATACTATATACAGCAGGGTCGGAATTAATCAAAAGTTTATTGAATATATCCTCATTCGTCTATTTTCTGTTACACTTGCGAGAAAAATGTTCTCTGTTGCTCTTAAAATCTTTGTTTCGCGCCTCTAGAGCTTCTTCTGACAATTGACATTTATTTTGGTTTGAACGCCTATAGAGGACTCAAGCCAACTTGTGTTTGCTTAAAAAAACACTCTTTGTGTCTACAGTACCTATTCCAACGAATTTTGAACTCAGAGATGAAACATCTCATATTTTCATTAAATTCTTTTAAATTTTCATCAGATGGCCTGATGCGATCTTTCATTTGTCCCGTAAAAACGTTAAATTTGTCATTGAATTGATCGCAGCCAGAGTTTTTCATTATTTCATAAAGGCTTTGACGAGTAACCCAAATGATATTTAAGCTCGTTCTTATAAAGAAAATAATAATATTGAATAACTCAGTGAGAGGGGAGACCAGTATGTTTGCATGTATGTATTTAAAAAAAAAAATATTTATTGGACCAAAAAGTAGTGGGTAGGCACTGTGGCCAATGGTAATCAACTATTACCACCTCCGCATGGTTGTAAGCCATGCAGAGTCCGCAGAATGCTCCGGAAGCAGTGTCCGGAGGATGCATCCGACTAGGCAGAGCATACTTTGAAGTGCCATCTTATTGAAACTTAAGAAAGTTCAATTACTTGGCAGTTGAGAAGTGCATGTGCAAAAATTTCCTAAATTGCATAAAGGAAATTTTTGCACATGCAGCAGTACATAGCATGTATTTAGGCGCCTGGTGTTAGCAGACGCGCCTAAACATACCGGCCCCCCTAGACGACTTGGTCGTCTAGTGGATATAACAAAAGCCGCAAATATCCGGCTCGAAGGACCATGACTAAATCAGTGAGAGGGGAGACCAGTATGTTTGCATGTATGTATTAAAAAAAAAAAAATATTTATTGGACCAAAAAGTAGTGGGTAGGCACTGTGGCCAATGGTAATCAACTATTACCACCTCCGCATGGTTGTAAGCCATGCAGAGTCCGCAGAATGCTCCGGAAGCAGTGTCCGGAGGATGCATCCGACTAGGCAGAGCATACTTTGAAGTGCCATCTTATTGAAACTTAAGAAAGTTCAATTACTTGGCAGTTGAGAAGTGCATGTGCAAAAATTTCCTAAATTGCATAAAGGAAATTTTTGCACATGCAGCAGTACATAGCATGTATTTAGGCGCCTGGTGTTAGCAGACGCGCCCAAACAAATATAATTAGGTCTTAAAAGTTATGGTTATTCTCCGTTTATCCATTTACCAGTAACCATATTAATTGAAAATATCATCACTGTCAATATTTATATTCACTGCACATGACATTCATACATAGAAATAGCAATAAATAGACAATAACAAAGATTATAATTAACACTAAAAATATGCAATATGTACCATACTTTCACATATACCCTATAAAACATTGGACAAGTAAATTACGTCATTCTAAGCTATTTTTGTAAAATTTAATAAACCCAAATTTTATTTTATAAGTCTGAGCAGATATGTACATAAATGTATACATACATACTTTCTTTGATACATGCAAGTACTAAAAGTATTTAGCCTACTTTTGATAATATACGTATGCACCTAATAGTTATGCCGTATGTAGGGTATAAACAGTAATTAGGCAAACAACGAGCGTGGACAATAACAATATTAGTTTCTTGTAAATTTTTGGTACATAGTTTTCACTTGTTTTATTTGGTTTTGTGCTTCATCGACCATTTCATGTATATTTCACCAACGAAGTTATATTATATAAATCGATATACTGAAAAAGTGCGCAGACATGCCGCAACTTTTTTTTACAGAATGACACTGAAACTTCCAGGGTATATGTGAATGGTTACACTGTTGCTTGATCGCACCTACCTCTCAATTATATGTCTGCGTATTTAGCCAAAAAGCCCTTATTTTAACGCGTACGATAAAAAATAAGATAAAATACTTAGAACTGTGGTGACTATCACATAGCCGGAAACAATCTTATGTCGCTGTTAGATGTAAAGAAGTTTATTCAATACGTTTAGATTACAACACTGTTGCTTATAATGTTATCGATAAGATAACGAACCGATAGCAATGGCATGTTATCTCTAACAAATACTCTTTCCTTTTTCCTGAAATTTTGCCACGAGCACACGTGTAATTAGCGAACTTAAAATTACCAATAAATAAACCAGTTGTATGTTAAGGTATTTAATTGGGCTTTCATTTGAGGCAAAGGATACCACAAGTGGTGACCCCGACGGCTGAAAGAACGCATTGGTGCCGGAATATCAAGCACTGATGGTGGACCAGGAAGGCGACGCAACAGCATCTGTAGCTGGGCTGACTGCCGGCGCGGCAGGGATCGAAGGAAGTAACAGGGCAATAATTGTGTACATAAGGTGTCGGTGAAAGTTCCACCATTCTGGCCGGAGCATCCTCAAATTGAGTGTGCGCAAGTCGAAGCGCAATTCACCGTTTCTGGGATGTGCACAGACATACCGAAATTTAACACGGTTGTTGCCGCTATAGAGTCGAAAGTTCTAGCACAGATTTCCGACGCCATTTTAGGTTCACCCGAAAGTGGAAAATACAATAACCTCAAACAACGTATAATAGAACGCTATTTCGAGAGTGAACAAGAGAAAACGCAAAAGTTACTTTCTGAAATAGACTTGGGAGATAAGCGACCAACCCAACTTTACAGTGAGTTAAGCGGTCTGGCAAAAGGCAAAGTTTCTAGCGATTTCCTGAAATCACTCTGGCTGCAACGATTGCCGGCACAGGCTAGAGCAATTTTACAAGCATCCGAAGCCGGATTGCCAGAGCTCGCAAAACTGGCTGACAAAATTTTAGAAGTAGGCGATTTTCAACATATGGCGGTCGTTTCAGCAGGCAACACCGGAGACGCAGGTTTTTCAGAAATAGGTAAGCGAATCGATCGCCTTGAAATGAAATTCGAAAAGCTGTTCCAAAATGGCAACCAGCGCCAAAACCATAGGTCCCGTTCAACTTCGGTACGGCGTAGAGGCCGTACGAGTACGCCAAGCCGTGCCAAAGGCGAATATTGCTGGTATCACCAGACGCATGGGGAGAATGCTCGACAGTGCCGGTCTCCCTGCGCTTATGATCAAAAAACGACAAAAAAATAGAGGCGGTTTCGGGTCCAGTGGGCAGGCCCGAAAACAGTCGACGCATTGCCGGCATTCTTATTCATGACTCCAACACAAAAACCCAATCCCTAATCGATACCGGCGCCGATGTGTCGGTATTGCCCGCGCGTAAACCAAAGTTATATAAGACAAGCTGTACGCCGAGTCTTTATGCAACAAACGGTTTGCCAATAAGAACGTATGGTGAGAAGCGACTGCGGCTTTCTCTCGGCCTAAGGCGACTATGGGCGTTTATTTTAGCGGATGTCAACTCCCCCATAATAGGCTCCGATTTCTTAAAACACTACGATCTCCTTATAGACACCAAAAGGGGCAAGTTGCTAGATAGACAGACGCTTCTCGAAACGAAGGGGGTGGTCACGCAATCAGATGTTGCGCAGGTTTTAGTATACGACATACACGGAAAGTACGCGAAATTATTACACTAGTGCCAAGACATCGCCACGATCAACGTTAAAAAAAAAACCGGTAAGTTCAAATGTGACACACCACATCACAACTAAGGGAGCTCCTGTGTTCGCGCGGCCACGAAGGTTAGCCGCCGACAAGCTGAGCGAAGCGAAAAGGGAGTTCGAGTACTTGCTGCAAAAAGGGATTTGCCGTCCGTCCAATTGCAATTGGGCCAGTCCCCTTCACCTCGTTAAAAACAATACGGAATCTGGAGACCTTGCGGGGACTACCGGGCACTAAACGCCATTACTGTGCCCGATAGGTACCCCATCCCGTATCTATACGACGTAACCAGTATCTTACATAACAAGAAGTTTTTTTCTGCGATCGACCTTCAGAAGGCGTACAACCAGATACCAATAGAACCGTGCGACATACCAAAAACGGCTATTTCGACACCATTTGGGCTGTTTGAGTTCCTTTTTATGACTTTTGGTCTGAGGAACGCAGCTCAAACCTTCCAATGCCATATGCACCAGGTACGAAAGGGACTCAATTTTACTTTTGCCTATATTGATGACATTTTGGTGGCATCGGAATCTGAGGAGGAGCACGAACGGCATCTACGGATAGTGTTCGAACGTCTCCGTCAAAGCAACCTGGCAATCGCTGTCGGAAAATGTCAATTCTGAATGAAAGAACTTAAGTTTTTAGGCCATACCATAAGCGCACAGGGCATAAGATCACCCGAGGATAAAGTCGAAGCCATACGTAATTTCAGATTTCCAACCGTCGCAAGGGACTTGAAAAAGTTCCTAGGCATGATCAATTTTTATCGATCATTTATCCCACATGCAACAAAAAACCAGGACGTCGGCTAATTGCCGGTAAGCACAAGAACGATAATACTGCGATTACTTGGTCAACGGAAGCCAAAATAGCCTTCGACGCATTTAAAGACGATTTGGCGAATGCCGCCTTGCTTAACTACATGGCCCGAATTCCAAACTGACCTTAACAGTTGACGCTTCAGATGGCGCGGTAGGTGCGGTGTTGCATCAAACTGTCGATGGATTAGTACAGCCCCTAGGTTTCTATTCGAAGAAACTGACGGTAGCACAGAAAAAGTACAGCGCGTACGACAGGGAGCTCACTACAGCGTACCAGGGCGTGCTCCATTTTAAGTACGCACTTGAAGGAAGGGAGTTCGTATTATTCACCGACCATAAACCCCTAATTTTTGCGTTTCGTCAAAGTAGTGACAAGGCACCCCCGCGAAGAGCGCGACAGCTCGACATCATCGGCCAGTTCACTACGGATATTCGTCATTTGACCGGTCGGGACAACAATATCGCAGACCTGCTCTCCCGGATCAACGCCATACAGAGTGACACTATTGACTTCGATGAGATGGCCGCAGCACAAGCAACCGACGCGCAACTCCAAAGACTCATTAGTTCAGGTGAGAACAGTTCCATTTCATTAAAAGAAATGCCGCTTCCAGGCTCCCTAATAAAAATTTTTTGCGACGTCTCCCATGGTAGAGTGCGGCCTTACGTACCGAATGGCTTTCGGGAGAGGGTGATACGTAAACTACACAATCTGTTGCATCCGGGGATCAAAGCAACGCAGCGGATTCATTTGGCCTCGAATGGCTACAGATGTTGCTAAAATTGTCCGTGGGTGTATTCCATGTCAGAAAGCAAAGTTACAACGACACACGAAGGCACCGCTTGGAAGTTACGCAGAAGTTGATGATCGATTTCAGCACACAAATATTGATATCGTTGGACCGCTGCCAACGTCCAACGGGTTTCGCTACTGCCTCACCTGTATTGACAGGTTTTCGCGATGGCCGGTGGTAGTACCCCTCGCTGACATAACAGCTGAAAGCGTAGCGAACGCACTGATCGACAGCTGGATATCAGCTTATGGCGTACCACAGAAGATTTCCACCGACTTAGGGCGCCCGTTTGAGTCGGAGATATTTCGGTCATTGACACGGTTGTTAGGCGTACAACATCTGCGTACCACTCCATACCACCCCCAGTTCAATGGACTAATCGAACGCTGGCATCGCAGACTTAAGTCAGCAATTAAGTGTTGCCCAACGCAGAGTTGGAGTCTTGCGTTACCCCTCGTACTACTCGGGATGCGAACTTCCGTCAAAACGGACATCGGCACGATCCCAGCAGAAATGCTTTACGGTACGCCGTTACGGATACCAGGGGAGTTTCTACACGAGAGAAGGGAGCGTCACAGGGAAACAGAGTTCATGGAAGTCCTACGTAAAGCGATGAGCGAATTACCTACAACAAGTCCAGCCAATCACGGCGAGACTTCAGCATATGTGCAACCAGCATTGAAACACTGCAAGTTTGTTTTCATACGAATAGATCGAGTCCGCGGACCTTTACAGCCGAACCACGAAGGTCCTTACGAGGTAGTGTCGAGGAACGAGAAGTATTTTGTAGTGAAAATTCGACAGCGTGAAGCCAAAATCTCCATAGATCGCCTTAAAGCCGCATAGATCTTTAACGACCACGATGCCCAAGTCACCACGGCCACGGAACCAAGGCCACAAACAAGGTCGTTGAGAATACCCATAGCGAGGCCAGAAAAGCGGAGCCATTAAAATTTTCATCGTCTGGGAGACGAGTCCAAATTCCTCTTCGTTATCGTTAGTTTATAACTAGCCGGAGGTATTGTGGTGACTATCACATAGCCGGAAACAATCTTATGTCGCTGTTAGATGTAAAGAAGTTTATTCAATACGTTTAGATTACAACACTGTTGCTTATAATGTTATCGATAAGATAACGAACCGATAGCAATGGCATGTTATCTCTAACAAATACTCTTTCCTTTTTCTTGAAATTTTGCCACGAGCATACGTGTAAATAGCGAACTTAAAATTACCAATAAATAAACCAGTTGTATGTTAAGGTATTTAATTGGGCTTTCATTTGAGGCAAAGGATACCACAGAACCATAGTAAAAGAAAACCAAAATCACTTTGTAAATATTGCCTGAATACCTAAACAAGAAGGTTCCATTGCCGTTTTTGATATATCTTAAAAGAGAACTCAGATATAACTTCGAAATTTGAAATATTCAATCACGTTATTCACGACGTTAGTGACGACTTTAAGAGTGTATTGCAGGAAAAAAGTTTATTTTTGGGCAAATATTTGATGACATGACGATGTAGAATTTTGCCTACTTTCATTTGGTACCAAACCCATGTTTTTTTTTAAATTAATTTTTTGAGCTAATACGCAATATCGACATCAATTACCCCACTGAGTGACGTCAGTAATTCAAAAATAATTTAAAAAATTCAGAGAAATGTGCTTAGAGTATGGGTATCAAGTGAAAGAGGAAATCCTGTGGAATTTAATCGGATTCAAGCTTTTGGTGCAGAAGGACTGGTAAGTAACTAAAATATCGTTTTAAAATTTTATCCTTGGAATTACGCAATATTTGTTTTGAAAAAATTATATATTAAGCAGTTATATATACTCGATAACATCCTCGAATTTCGTCCTTTTAACTTTATCAGCTTAAAAAATTACCTATTCGTCCTTGTGAATCCAAAACATTTTATTTTTTTTTAATTCTGAAGAAATTTCCCCTTGCATTTGGTACCCATATTTTTATTCTATATTCCATTGAATTTTTGAAATAATTTTTGGAATTAATCATATCTTTGGAACTACAAAGTCCTTTAAAATAAGTCCTGACGTCAGAGAGAAAAAATAAAGACGCCAATTTAAATAAAAAGTATTTTTTATTTAACCATTTCTTCATCGCAACTATAAATTATAAGTCCGCCAAAAACCCAAAAAACCCGATAAATGCAATACGACTAACGATAAAAAATCGTTAGTATTAAAAAAGGGTTAAATAAACAATTGGGTATTATTATTGAAATTATCCTTAAGAGAACCTGAGTTTTCTGATCGAAAAATACTGATTTTAAAGAATTCTATACCATTTCTACGAATTTTATTTTTCCCATATAAAAATACACGGACAATTTTGAGCGCTTTGAGCGACCTCTAAATATTTATACCCGAGCGCACTTGTGCACAAGGGTATTATAACTTTGTTCACATAACGGTTGTTTGTAACAGGCAAAACGAATCGAGATAGATATAGACAAATGTATACATAAATGATCAG
>NW_016157395.1:225942-233802 GCF_001687245.7 Rhagoletis zephyria
CAATATTTCGAAATTTAAGGACGCTAATTTACTTAAAATGTATACACCCCGGCTTATCATGTAGCGGTAGCTTTCGGAAAGGTGGAAAACATATATTTAATACTTGCGCCGGGTATTTAATGTTCGGCTCCGCCCGAACTTAGAATTTCTTACTTGTTTTTGATTTCAAAATAAAAAAATAGAAATAGATATAGAAAAATCCTAGGGGGTGAGAGCATTACAATTCCGACTTTACTGTTTTTGGACCACCTTAATGTATATACACCTAGCGTATTGGTAAGGTAGTAGGCCAGGCGCGCAGCCGTTATAACTTGTACATTTTTTGTTCGATTTAAAAAAAAAACTTATTGCCAGTTTCACGAAAGAAACTTAATTAAAAAATTATTATTATTATTTTTTTGTTTTGTTTGAAATAAAAGTGCAGATGGTTAAATCACATAGAAGCACCCATCCATGCATCAGTTAAAACTAGCGACGTTTTTAAGGTTTCTGGCCACCGGAAGTTTCCAAAAATTTTTTGTTAAAGAAAATATACCGTCGGTGGGGCAGTCAACTACAGCCAGTGGCATTATGGAGTGCCTCAATATTTTTGAGGACCACTTTTGCCGGGAATGGGCGAATTTCAGGAGAAACATCGATGAGGAATATGCTGTTGAAAAATATTGGTTTGAGAAATATGGAATACCTGGGGTGATTGGTTGTGTTGGTGGAACACACCTTCGCAAGGGTTTTTTTTTAATTTGAATGTAAAGGGCTACCCCCTTGATTAATTATTATCTTTAAAAGCATTCCTATACATAAACTGAGCTTTTGTACAGATAGGCAATCAAACAATGGTCATTATACTTTTTGACGCCAGGCATCTAGGAGCTAATCAGGACTCATTTGCTTGGAATGTGAGTCACGCAGATCAGGAGATAAAATCTGATTATAACATTGGGAAAAAAAAACACCTGCCTACTCGTTAGGTTTATAAACACGAAGAAGTTATTAAACTATTGTGACAATTAAAATTTTTTTAGGTGATTCTGGTTACACCTTGCGCGGCCGATGATCACGAAATCACAACACAAAGCTCTAGAAAGCTCGTAATGTAATTGAACGGTGCTTCGGTGCTTTGAAAACCCTATTTCGATGCATAATTGACTCGATAGGGCAACATTATTCGGAAAAAGCATCACAAATTATAAATGTACGCTGTGCTTTTCACAACTTTGTATATTTTTCAATTTCATATTCCGTTGGAGAGCTCAGATATCAATCTTGTCAGTTATGATGAAATTAAGTACAGTAACATTTCGAATACGGCTGCCCTAATTCAAATGAGAATAGTAGATTCCTAATTTTAACAAACGTAGTTTTATTGCTAAATTTGTATGTGTATATATTCCAAGTACACTACTTACAAAAATTCATTTACGAGTTAAAACGAATAAAATATTTATACACAAATTCTACTACAAAATACTGTTACAGTCTTAAAGCATATTCACATTATCGTAATTTACGATACGTAATTTCGTCTTGTAAAATGTGTCAATAAATTAAATAGAAATGAGATAATTTATCATAAATCAAGAACCAAATGAAGAAAAAAAAATATTTTTCATTTATTTTAGTAAAGGTATGCAACCATTTTTTTTTTTTTGAAATCAAGTAGATACAAGGGCTAACGCAGGTAGGGGTTTTGGGGGTTTAAACCCCGGCCAACGAAATGCCTGCGTATCAATTTTCAACTATTTTCAAAAATCTGCAGATTAAGAACAAAACAAGGTGAATGAATACAAGGTTGTGTAAAACAAACACATAAGTTTGACGTTCAGAACACCGCAGCGAAAATCTCAGATGCTCTGGTAACACCACCTTGTATGAATTGCCTTATAAATAACATAATCCCTAAAAGTGCTATATATATACTACACGCATGTCTTTGATTTGAAATTTAAGACTTTCGAAACTTTAGAAAGGGTAAAGGGTAAAAATAATTGGACTAGAATTGCTTATTTCCACATTATGCATGTTCAATATCATTAGGGTTGGCAGATTTTTTATGCGCGAAATACGCGTACGTTCGACCTTTTCATGCTAAAAAAATCAGTACTTTTCAGGACACTTCTATTCAAATCAAAATTAATGGCCTTCTTCATAAAAAATAAATTAGGTTTAAAGAGCTTTATAAATTGACGTTTTCATCCATTTTTCAATTTATATACCTTTTTTAAAGCTACTTTAGTTTTTATGAATAAGGGCCTAAGAATATAAATAACAGACAATACTTTGAAACGCCAGCGCACTTGTTTTTAACAATATTTTGCTATATAAATAAAATATAGTTCATAAAAAATAAAGAAGCCAATAAATTACTTTATATTTATAACATTTTTGAACAGCAATCTTCAGTGTTTAAGTACTCTAAGAATTCTATACATTTCCTTTTAAAATTACTTTTAATTTGCAGTTCACTTTAAAAAATTTTAATCAGAAGAGGGTTACTCTCTTTGCGCCAGGAAGCCAACTTTTTATTTAAGATCCTCTCAGTTGCTTCATTTGAGTGTGGTATTGAAAAAAAAAACAAACAAAATTACATATTCTATTAAACTGTGGTAAAAAACCACTATTTATGGACTTCAACTATACCCGGCGATATGCTCATAAAAAGATTGATCTTTTTGTTGTATAAATTTCTCGGGGGGTACCAAACATTATCTAAAATTGTTTAAAAGGGTTTCCGAAAAAAATCGTCATAAACCGCCAACTTTTTTATAAAATTCAAGAAATCGGCTTAAAAAATCTTTTATATTAATAATGAGATCTTCTTATAACATAGTCTTTAAAATCAAAAACGAATATAATAAATAACACGAATCACTTATATGATAGTGATGTACAAACAATTTTTTTTTAATATTCATACTTTAAAAAAATATTTGTATTAACACATTTCCCAATAATAAATTTGTTATACCTCATATTAATCGCACAATCCGCTTTTAAGCGCTCGGCGCTAAAAATAAAATAAAAGCTATAATAAGGCGAGATCAAGGCTCAAATCGTCACATACGATATTGTATTACTCGTCACGTAAAAGCATATTTTTCGGATTATGACATACGCGAACGCTTATACGAGTGACGTAAAACGTAATTTTCTTTCGTATGGTTTTCGATCCGTTAACGGATGTTACGATTCGAGCCAACCTATTTTCACAGATGAAATTGCAAATTTCACATTCAGCGGGAGTTGTCACAAACGGTGGTTTAATATTGGCAAACGTTCGATATGCTAAAGCTGGAAAACTATCGATGGTTTGCCTTTAATTTCCACTATCGACACCATCGATAGTGCCGTTTTTAGGTTGTTACTATCGATAATTGAAGCCGCCATCTTTATGACTATCGATAGTTTTTTCTCTATTTCCACTTATTTATCATTCTAATTTTAGATTTATTGGTGAAAAACAAGTATGTAAATAAAGAGAAAAAGTTCATATAAAAGTGCAACTCTAAACTTAATTACCCATTAAAAACGAAATGTTACTATCGATACCACCGATGGTGCAAAACTTAAACTTTCGAAACTATCGAGCGGCAACACTATCGATAGTTTTTAAGCTCTACGTTATGCTACAATAAAATCAGTCAGAATAAAAAGTGTTGCAACATCAAAATTAAATTAAATGTCAAAAAAAAAATCGCCAAATTGCCGCTAAATCGGCCAATCTGGACACTTTGTCTGAAACATGTCAATTATAGTTAAATTATTTTCTTTTTAATTTTTACAGTATAGTTTAAGGAAGTTCCAACGTTATGTAAAAACCTTAAGTAAATCCTAAAGTATTTTGTTTGAATTGAAAATTCAGTACAAATCAGTACAGTTTTGAAAAATCAGGGCATTAGCGTACTGATTGAAGCATTGAATAAAATCAGTACAAGAGTTGAAAAATCTGGGGGGCTACTCTGTAATGCGATCGAAAGAGAAATACGATGCGAAAAGCAAATACGTCGTAAGCAATACGTTGTCGCCATAGTTGCCAACTTGGTGCTTTAAGCACTAGATTTAGTGCTTTTTGAATTTAGTGCCTAGTGCCTTTTTAGTGCTTTTTTTCTGAACTAAAATTACTCCGATATAGTTAAAACCTGAAATAATTTTTAAATATTTAAAGCTGTGGCAGCACTGAATTCACAAAAATCTACAAATTTAAATGCACTTAAATACAACCATGATTGATAAAAAGCTGAACTTGCAAATTCACCTTGTTCAATTCTATTCGCGTGGAAAATGCTAGTAGATATGCGAGTAAGTTAAGTATTTCTTTTTTTCTTTTCTAATTATTTGTAAAAATTTTTATTTTTGTACCACGTGAGTAAAACACACATGGTGCTGAGTCCAAATCTGGCCGCACAATTGCTCTAGCACTAGAATTTTGAGATATGCTAACCTCAAAGTGCCAAAATTACGGTTTTTGGCGATATTTGAGGTTATATAATGAAAACAAATTTTTTTTGCTCATTTCTACTTAGGGCATGATTTTCGTTTGTTGGGATTCGATTTTTCTTTTATAAGATATATCAGTTTTAATGTGCAGTACTTCGGTATTACGTCGTAAGCATGAGTCATTATAGCATGTGGCTTTTCAATCGTTATGAGCGAAAAAGTTTTGTTTATTGATTTATGTATGCATTCTTGTAAATATTGTTAATTTTTTGTTTTTGTTAAATACATACAAACTGTTATGAAAAAAGCATCAATTGATTCAAAACTATTTGGTGCTTTTAGTGTGGTAAAACGCTTTTTTCCAAGTTTTTGGTGCTTTTTGAAAATCAAAAGTTGGCAACACTGGCTGTCGCCATTGCTTATCGCATCGCATTACAGAGTAGCCCCCCCAGTACTGTACTGAAAAAATCAGTACGTCTAGCAACCGTAAATATCATTTAGAGTTTCAACGTGAACGCGGTGTTACTGATCCATATTTTGAGATAAAATTAATTTACCTATTTGGGAGAAAAAGTGTTTTTCAATGTCCGTGAATCACCAAAGGACCATCGATATGTAAACACTCGAATTTATTAAAAAAAAAATTAAAATATATAAGGAAAAAATCATTTTTTTTTTAAAGATGGCCTGCCGCCCGAAAAAAATTTCTACGTTCTCCCCTGATCAAGTACAAACCGCACATTCGTACATGCATGTGCTAATCAAATATCTACAGGAATTATGAAAGAAAGTCTGAACGTAATTGATTTATGTGAAGTAATTTGATCCGAAACAAAGTAATTTATGCTGCAATGTGAACATAGCTTTAAATCTAAAAAAGTATTTCAAAAATTTAAAAAAATATTAAATTACACTTAACTGTAAAAAATATTTATATTTCCATTGCGGAAAGCGGAGAGTAACGGAACGGGCCAACACCGGCAGCAGTAAGGCTCCGTGTATTTTCGGTATTCTTTCTTTTTGTTCGGTTTTTCAAGTAAGCCCATAACTTGAAAAAAGAAAAATACAAAATTTGTCTCCATACCCTTGACTCATACCTCTAATTGAGGGGTTTTAGTTTTCAACGCTACAAGCATAATCATATTTTTTTTTAATCAAGTAATATTTTTTGTCTACCTACTTTTCCTTGACGATCACTAATAACCTTTCGTATGTTTTCGATGACTATCGTCCCACTTTTGTCTTCCATTCGCATTAAAAATCCAAAACTATGAGACGATTTCGACCATGGAGAATTTTATTAGCTCTCATTTTTATATTTAGATTGTTAAATTAGTTCATAAGATATACGTGATTAAGTGGAACCATCTTTTGTTTTAAGCTGAATAACGGTAAATTCCAAATATCTCGAAAACGTATTCATAGAAAACACAATTAACTAGATTTTCGGAATTACAGTGAAATTCTACATAGGAATTGGATAGTGCCGTATGGAGAACAAAATTACCAAAATTGGTAGATAAAATTTGGGTTGGTAAAAAGGTAAATCTTTTATGATTTTGGTAGATTTTTGTTAAATTATTTTGTTTGAAAAAAATACAATTTTTCGTTGCCGCCTTATTTTTCTAGTAGCTATTTTTATGTTATAGATTTCTTTCCAAAGCGGAGTCTACTTTATTACTTTTCGAACACTTTTTATATACATATACATACATTCAAGTAAATCGATAAAAGACGAACATACCCAGTGGGAATTAGGAGCACGTAATAATACCTTATTAGCAACTTACTCTTCACCTGGAAGTCATTACCATTTCCCTGCCGAACGTCCCTTACTTTTACAAAGGCATGGCCGCCTTATGTAAGTAGGAATTTAGAATGTACATTTGCTATCAAACATACTTCTGAGTCGCTTTACAAAGTAAGTTACGTGTAATGCAGAGCAGTCGCTCGGAGTAGTTCGGTGCTTGGAAATAACTTCGGCTGCACGTTATTTTGCAACTGACAACGTAATGTGTCGCCGGAGGTGTTCATTTTGTGCTTTACTAGTAGATTACGCTGGTCATGATGACAATTTTGGTACTAAAAACTGAAAGAAAACATGGCTTACCTCGTAAGGTGCTTACCTATTTTCCCAGTGGGTATCGGCTTCGTTCAAAACTCATTTTACTGGAATCTCGAGGAGCGTTTGATTACCTAAATACTTTAAATGATTATTTAAATAAAAAGGAACAAGTAAGAAAGTCTAAGTTCGGGCTTAGCCGAACAAGTATTAAATATATTTTTCACCTTTCTGAAAGCTACCGCTACATGTATCAATATTGAGTAAATTAGCGTATTTATATTTCGAAATATTGAAGTTTCAAGCATTTCTGAAATTTACCGTTATATGAAAAGCGGACGTAATTTTAGTCCGATTTCAATAATTTTCAACGTTTTGCTTTTATGTGGAAAGCACAATAATCGTACCGAGTTTGGTACAAATTGGTAGAACGGTTACCCAGATACATATATGTGATCATAAGTGGGCGGTGCCACGCCCATTTTCCAAAATTTTATTATAAACGCTTTTCGTGGTAAAGAATTGTTGCAAGCTTCAATTTCTGAATAAATTAGCTTTAATATTTACTGATTTATCGAAGATTTCGTATTTCCGTAAATTACCGTTATATGGGATGCGTGCGTGGTTATTGTCCGATTTTAAAAATTTTAGGCCATTTGGTATGCTGTGCTAAGGCCAACAACTGTGCCAAGGGTGGAAGAAATTGGTGCAGCGGTTACCAAGATATACACATGTAACCATAAGTGGGCGTGGCCACGCCCTTATTTTTAGTCTAAAAATTATTGTAAACGTCAATTTTGAGTGAATTATCTTCAGTAGTTACTAAAATATCACAGTTTTCGTATTTCTGAAAATTACCGTTATATGCGTGGTTACTGTCCGATTTTGCCCATTTTCAATACCATCCGTCCTACGCCCGAAAGAAGTGCACGTACCAAATTTCGTTAAGATATCTCAATTTTTACTCGAGTTATCGTGTGCACAGACGGACGGACAGACGGACAGACAGTCACCGCTTAATCGATTTCTCTTTTCATTCTGATCATTTATGTATACATTTGTCTATATCTATCTCGATTCGTTTTGCCTGTTACAAACAACCGTTATGTGAACAAAGTTATAATACCCTTGTGCACAAGTGCGCTCGGGTATAAAAATGGACAGGTATATAAGTAATTACACACTATGTTCGCAAAAAATTAAAAAAAATCTACGCCAGTTTCTATAAATGGCAATTGTTATAATTAACAAGTAAGAAAGTCTAAGTTCGGGCGGAGCCGAACATTAAATACCCGGCGCAAGTATTAAATATATGTTTTCCACCTTTCCGAAAGCTACCGCTACATGATAAGCCGGGGTGTATA
>NW_016157395.1:233884-247733 GCF_001687245.7 Rhagoletis zephyria
AAGCAAAACGTTGAAAATTATTGAAATCGAACTAAAATTACGGCCCCTTTCCATATAACAGTAAATTTCAGAAATGCTTGAAACTTCAATATTTCGAAATTTAAGGACGCTAATTTACTCATAATGGGACGGACGGACAGACAGTCACCGCTTAATCGATTTCTCTTTTCATTCTGATCATTTATGTATACATTTGTCTATATCTATCTCGATTCGTTTTGCCTGTTACAAACAACCGTTATGTGAACAAAGTTATAATACCCTTGTGCACAAGTGCGCTCGGGTATAAAAAACATAAAGTGGCAAATTTTCGGTTTAAACCAACGGGAATTTTTAGTTGCACATTGTTGGTTTTACTATTGGGCAGTTCACAAGGTGTGTTCTATGTTGTTGTATGATTGTGTACATGGGCGTAGCCAGGTAAAGGCAGGGGGGGAGCCCGGGCCCCCCCTAACTTTCAAATTTTTGCCTAGATATTCAAAAATACTACCACGAAATGCTTGCTTGATAATTTCGGCCCCCCCTAAATTTCAAGGTTTTTCCTATATATATACTGTATAACAAATTATACTCCCAACGCTAACTAAATAATTAGTAAATTGATTTGAAAAGTAGATATGTGGATCATCCGGTTCTGTATCAAGTTATTATCTCTAACTTCAAAGCACTTCCATTTTAAAAGGGTAAAAACCTGGCTGCAGTCGACAATGAGCAAAAATTGATTGAACGGAAACTATAAATAAATTTATAGTTCAATTGTTTATTACTTTGTCTTTAGGTTTGTGTCTTTACTAAGCGGTTGGGTGAACAGCCAAGACGTTTACTTCTAAAGTGTGACAAAACAAAATCAAGTAATATATTTAGCATAAATAAATATACCAGCCTAAAAAATCTGCGTACTCAAAATGTTCAATACGCCCTCATACTTATACATACATACATATGTATGTATATCATTTAACGTTTTGTCCGGCTATTTGGTTTATTATACAGGTATGTAGAGCGAATTTAAAAAAATTCATCAGGGTTTAGTTGAGATATTCGTTTTTGGCCACTATGTTTTGTACATTTCCCAGTACTGCAAAGCTTTTGACGGCCATTCACCTGGGAGTGGCCAGAAGTGATTCGTGTGCTTACGGTTCAAATCGCAGCTAACTACGTCCGGATATTTATATCCATGAATACTCTGGGTAGCGACCGAACGCTAGTTTGGGAGCGAGGTAAAGTGGGAGGGCGTAACACCCCGCGTGCGCTGGGGATTAACCGGGATGGTGCCTCTGCCCGGCTGGTTGAAGTCCTAGGGAAAATAAAGGCTGACATCAGCTCCATCCACGAAATGCGATGGACGGGGCGAGGAAGGTAAGCGTGAGCCTTGCGACGTCTACTACAGTTGCCACGTAAAGGAGTGCAATTCGGTGTTGGATTTGTGGTGGGAGAGAGACCGGCGTTCACTCTAGTGGACGAAAGTCTAGCCACAATCCGCATCAAAGCGAGATTCTTCAACATCTCATTCACATGTGCCAATGCCCCGATGGAAGAGAAGGACGAGGCATCCAAGGCTCTCTTAGCTTAGAGCGTACATATTAGCGCTGCCCCCGACACGTATAAAAATCGTGCTTGGCCATTTAAATGCCAAGGTGGGCAACGAAGGGATCTTTGGTGCCAGTGTCGAAAAAATCAGCCTCCACATAGAAACGGTGGGCTGAGGATGATCCACTTCGCCGGGGCCCGAAGCTTGGCAGTATGTATTACTGGGTTCTAGCATAAAAACATCCATCAAGCTATTCTCATTTTCGTTGTTGGTGTTTCCGACAGGGTAGGAGTGTGATGTATTGTGGAACGATTTTCCGTCGTCCCTTGTCAAATTTGGTTTGGAGACAAACCGGTTTCGGCGTTGTTCCATCTTCAGTGTCATTTTTCGTTCTCTCAAGCTACATGGATGTCTCCACATCGAAAAACGGGAAACCAAATCGAGCATGTTGTGATAGACGGAAGGCATGCTTCCATGTTTTAGATGTACATACGTACACTCCGAGGGCCAAACATCGACTCGCACTACTATATTGATGCATCCAATATACGACCTAACCTCGGAGAAGCAAAAAAAGGGCCCCCAACAATGCAGGGAAAGTTCAACGTCGAAAAGCTGCAATCAAAACAGACGGCCAATGGATTCGGCGCTCGACCCTCACACCTGCTGTGAGAGAGCACTCTTCAACAAACCGACTTGCGCGAGCAGTGGAACCACATTTCCCGCTAATTACTGGTACGATCACGAGTGTGAGAAAATGCTTGAAATGCTGTCCGACAGAAAAAACACCCGAAATTTTTAGCAGAGAGTTGAGCGACTTACGGAAGGTTTCAAGACTCTTGTATGAACAACCATGGCGACCTAGTGACCGATGTCCAGAACGTACTCAGATTATGGAGGGAACACTTTTCGACCCTTTTGAATAGCGGAAGCACTTCGAGGTCCCAGTCGATGACGATGCAGTCGATATCCCAGCGCCTGACTATGAAGAAAAGTGCCAAAGCTGTTTGAGCTGACGGCCTGTCAGCTGAGCTATTTAATTACGATGGCAAGGAGGTAATAAGGTGCATGCCCGACGACTGGAATTCAAGTGCGCTCTGCCCAATCCACAAGAAAGGCGACCCCGCCATGCGTACCAACTACCGCGGGATCAGCCTTCTAAGCATAGGTTGCAAGGTCTTATCGAATGTATTGTCTACCATAGACCAGGTATTCACAGTACGCCGAATCTTGGAAAAGACCCGCGAGAAAATGATCCGCACTCACCACCTATTTGTCGACTTTAAAGCCGCTTTCGACAGTACTTAAAGGTATATGCCGCTATGTCTGTCATACGCCTGTGAAAAATGACGTTGAGTAATACCACCAGCTCTGCTCTGTTGCCTTTCGCCACCAGACGGGGTTTCAGACAGGGCGGCTCTCTTTCATGTGGCTTCTTTAATCTGATGTTGGAGAAGATAATAAGATCTTCAGAACTGAACCGCTTAGGAACAATTTACTACAAGAGCGTACAATTGCTGGCTTATGCCGATGACACTGACATCATCGGTAAGAAAAACCGCGAAGTCTGTCCTGACTTTTCCAAGTTGGACAAGGAAGCAAAGCGAATGGGTCTGGTGGTAAACGACGACAAGACGAAGTATCTCCTGTCATCAAACAAACAATCAGCACATTCGCGCCTGGCACCCACGTCACTTTTGACAGTTATAATTTCGAGGAAGTAGAGAATTTCGTTTACTTGGGAACCAGCATTAACACCTGTAATAATGTCAGCATGGAAATCCAACGCAGAATCGCTCTTGCCAACAAGTGCTGCTTTGGACTGAGTAGGCAATTCAGGAGTAAAGTCCTCTCTCGACGTACGAAAACCACACTATAAATCACTCATCATGCCCGTGCTGGTATGTGGCGTATTAAAATACAGCGGCTCAACTGGCTTGATCATGTCGTTCGAATGGACACCGACGCCCCAGCTCTGAAAGTATTCTGGCTTCACTTGGCATTTCTAATAGGCGTCAGTTGGTCAAAATCGCTTTGGCGGTTACAGCGCCAAAAAGGAAGAAGAGGAAGAGAATAGATCTATAACCTTATCAGTCACACAGTGTTATAATCCCGACGAAATCCTTAACGGTGGTAACGGGAGGGGAACGGTACATGACGGTAGGAATTTTAGTTTGGGTTAAAGTCTCACACGGAAGGGGTTAGGCTTTCGATGCTTCCTCCTCGTAAAATAAACATGCTCAGTAAAAAGTTAACAATTTAAATCGACGAATAGTTTTATATCAACTTTTGTGAACTTCTGTTTATTTGTTTTTTGTACAACATATTTACCTTTATTGGTTACAATAATTTTAAGCTATAATAAAACAAATTTTAGTACATAAGTAAGTTATTGGTTTTGAATTTTTTATTTTGTATGGGCCCCCCTAAATTTCGTTCTGGCTACGCCCATGATTGTGTAGTTTTATAGTGTTACAACTGTTGTATCAGTATTGTCGCTGTTTCACATACAAAATTTTAATAACATCAATACAACTCAGATGCCTATGTTTATTGAGTGTGCTATTCGATCAACTGATTTTGTTTGTTTGTTTTTTTCATCTTATTAGTAGAATTGTGAAATTTCAAAAAAAATTAAAAAAAAAATAATTAATCCGAGTGACATACCGGTAATTATAATGGAATAACAATTTTTTTTTTATTATTTTCTGATTTTTTAACTACTTTTTATTTATTTAATTTTAGTGCAAGAAAAAACGCATACGCTCCAACCCAATAAGGAAATGGGAAATGGCAGAAGAAAAGATGCTGGTTGAATTCTTAAATGAAAATCGCGACTTCGAGGTTTGTTACTTATTTTGTTTTAAAAATCGCTTAATTTCACTTTTTGCAGAAACCAAATGCCCAATTTTTCTACAAGCGCTTCGCCGAGGAAAAAAATGTGAATGTGGAGTGGAAACAAGCGCGCGCAAAAGTGCGAAACATGCGTGATGTCTACCAGAAAACAAAAGGTTTTGAAGGGTCGACGGGTGCAGGCAGTATGGACGGCGAGACGATGAGGAGTAAGTTTATTTTGAATGAATATATTTATGTATGTAGCTACATATGTATGTACGTAGAGATAAAGTTCGCAACTTTTAATTTTAGGCACCCTGCTTAAAAATATTTGAAAAAAATAAATAAAAATATTACGAATTTGAAGAAATTTTTGGTAGCAGATTAAAAGAATGTACGGTCGTAGAAAGCCTTGATGATTTCAGTGTGATTGTGGCGGAGAGCGATCTAAATTCAACGCCACTGCAAATAGAATATCTGGACCAGGTCCCAAATGAAATACAAATTGAAGCTGCCCCCTCAACCAGTCGTAGGGGCATTTATTCAAGGACTGCTGTTTCGGATATTATGAAAACGCATGAAGAACTGATCAAATTAAAAACCCAGAAAATGGAGAAAGAATCCGAAGCCAAAGAAAAAAATTAGTTCTGAAGGAGAAAGAATTGGAGCTTCGAGGGAAGGAGTTGGAATTGAAAGAAATGCATATTTTAAGCCGGGAGCGCATAGAATCGCAAAGGCTGGAAATGGAAGAGAGGGTGGCCATGGAGGAGCTAAGACTGAAATATCCCAGAACCACTAATAATTTTTAGTTGCTATACGTATTTTTTTAAATGAATTTCTTTTTATGAATTAATTTTTACTTTTTTGTTAACAATGGATATTCAGCATTTACTTTAATTTGAATAAAATATGTACGGTTACTCATAAAATTAAGTAAACGCTTATTTTTTCTTTTAATATTCGCAATATTTTTCCTGTTAAATATTTTTCGTAATTTTTTTATTAAAATATGGCTTATGTTTTAACAAGCACCATATAAATCCAAATTCCAAACTTCTTACGAAATTTAGGAGAATTTTGCAAAGTTTTTTAAAAATTGCAATCTTTTTAATAAGAATTTCTAAAAAAAATCAAGTATGCAGTTTTATATTTCATTAAAGTTTAGTCTAGTAATATTCGAATTTTAAATGTCTTCAAATGTCTTAATTCTTGATTTTTTTTTGCTGGTGGGGTTTTACATTTTTTCCATATAATACAGGGTGTCCTATACCACCCGTCGTTCCCTAAAATGGGGGAAATGTTTTTTATTGAAAACCGCGAAAATTTAAGCTACTAAATCGCGGATGCCCTATCTTTTGGTGGTATGTATGTTTTTACAATAGATTCGGATTCTCTGTGACAGATACGCAACTTTTGTTTGAAATGGCAGGAGTTCACGTTTAGTTAAAGTTGGAGCGTCATTTAGAGGTTGAAAAAGGCACTTCCGAGAAAAAATGTCAACCAAAAGTTACGTATTTTTATCCTTAGAATCAGAATCTCTATTAAAAACATGCATATCTAATTAGGAAAAATTTACTTCCGGTCAGTTTAACCCACTTCTGGTCGAAATCAGCAAATGAGAGAGCATTCCCGATTTAGTGTTTTGCCGTTTTCAATAAAAACATTTCTCTCCATTTTAGAGGGGGTCAACCGGTGGTCTAGGACACCCTGTATATTTTCAAATTTTTCGTATATAGATATGCATAACGCCTTCAGCATAAATACATATCTTAACAAATCGAATGGAATTTTAAGACATTTAAAATTGGAAAATTGTTATGCTAAAATTTAGTGAGCTATAAAATTGCATACTTGAAAGTTTCTTAGAAATTGTTATTAAAAAGTTTGCAATTTTTAATAAACTTTGCAAAATTCTCCAAAGTCCGAAAACTTAAAGCGGTACATTTTTTAAATACAGGCATCAGCCACACTTTTAGATTCAGGTTCAATAATTTGATGATATCTCGAGAAGTAATGAACGTAAAATCATCTGCGATGACTCAGTTTGTTCGCTAAGGTTATGGCTATACAAATCATCATTGACCTAAAATCAAATAAAATTTTTCTATGAAATAATGACATTTTAAAGTACAACTTTGGGTTTTTTCTCGTTTTTTTTATTATTTATTCATATTATCTAAGAAGGTAAGAGCCGGATCGAAAAAATAACTCTCCTAGTGTATAGCGGCCTTGACAGCATATTATAAGATCTTACAAAACTTAAATTTTCAGAGGAATTTCGCGTGCGCACGGATTGAAGGACGAGTAATTTTAAGCAAAACAAAAATGGACTTCAGCGACCTCTATATATTTTTTTTTTTTTTTTTTTTAAATGAAGTTATGTACTTTAATTTTTTAGCAAAAGGAACACAAATTTGCGTGAGCACTGAATAATATTAAAAAAAATGATTTCTTGGACCACTCAAATGTATATTATCCTGTCTGGTTTTTAATGTAATGGAGTAAGAAGATTCTTGTATTACTTCCTAAGGGTAAGTCAAATTGTGGTACTAAAACTGAGTTCCCATATTCATTTTCACGATGAATATCTCTTAGAATATTATGTAGGATGCAGCATACCATAATCCACTCATTACAGTCAGTATTATTCGCAGTCGTATGCATTCTAAATTTGAGCTCCTTTAAGCTGTTGAACCTTTCTTTCAAAATACCGAAGCAATTCTCAATGCGTACACGATATTATGAAAAGTACTTATTAAATAACTCTCTTTCTCCTTGTGTATACTCGGTACTGTTTGCTCTGAACGGCGTAATTAAAAATGGCTTAAGGGGATACGCACTATCTCCAGCTATCCATTGTGATGGGGATAAGAAACGTTCTGGTTGTTTTGAGAGAGTGCATTCTGAAAAAATGTTTGCGTCATGCACACTTCCCGGATAACCTGTTGTTATCTGTCCTATGCTTAAATTGTAGTCGCAAATCGCTTGAAGTTTTATAGAATACTGGCGCTTCCGTGAAAAGTAAAATTCATGCCGTTTGACAGGCGCTTCGGCTAACTTTATTTCACATCCATCAACATAGCCTACACATCCGGGCATCTCTTTGCTGGTCAAGGATACAATTCGTTGCCGTTCGCATTCATTGGGCCAAAATAAAAATTTATTTTTAAGGCGCAGTATGGCTTTAAAAACCCGTTTGGTTACATTTTTAATGGTGCTTCCATCACCTACACCGAAAATTGAAGCCACTTTACGCACCGATTGCCCATCGCCAGATGATCCTAACCGATAAAGGACTATTTTCAGTTGCAACTCTATAGGAAGCTGTAATCCACTGGAACTAGTTTTAATAACAGCGTCGTCCTTTATTAAGGCTAAGATGTAGCGAAACTCTTCTGGCCGGAGACGGACCATTTGTGTGAACCTGCACAATTGCTTAATATACAAAGCATATTCATCGCGGAACGTTCAATAATTTCGTCTTCTTCGTCACCTGCGGAAGAATACAAATAATGGGCATTGAATGGAGAAATGTATACAGATAGTCAACTAGTACTTACTTGAATCAGCCGCTAACAAATCGAATTATTGCTTTTTACATAAAGCAGCTATAATTTTATTTTTTCACTTTCGCCTGGCATTTTTGTTTTCTTAACTATTTTTGATCAGCTGATTCAGTAATGGAAAATAACATAAAACGATAAAATATGCAACATACATCAGTCTGTTTACAAGTATTGTGTTCTGATACAACGTTCATTTACAACATAAAAGTTTACAACACCTTGTGAACTGCCCATATATTTCCATGGGTTATAAAACTACGTACCCAAATGTGTTCTAAGAATATAGAGTAAAAAGTTCTTAATTTAGTCTTTTAATCCTTGATTTGGATCGGTTACAGCGCAGTCCATATTATTATACAGAAAAATATAATTATAAACAATTTTTTAGTTGAAAATCTTTGTGGATAGTAAAAAAAATCACTACATTTTTCCATAAAAACTCCAAATGATGAAGTTTCGTTGTTGCCTTTAGTTTCATAACTTTCGATTTTGGTTGAAGCGATAGAACAAAACTACAGTTTTTATTAAAATAACTAAAAAAAAAGTTATTAGTCGATATTTTCCAGATTTTGTAGATTTTTTTCAAGTGGATGGTAAGTATTTTTTTCGTCAGTGGCAACCCTGGTGATGACACAATATTGAGAGAATGAGACAGTAAAGAATAATTTTGAAGAAGAAGAGGAAGAAGCGAACATGTGGTGAAAAATAGTGATGTAGAACTAGGTCAAATTGTACCTACTCTTCAGCCTCTTAAATTTGGACGTATATTCGGTATAAGCACATTATTTTAAGTACAAATAACTTATCTGGAAATTTTCTCTTATTTTCCAAGGCGTTTTCCTTTCAGTGCGGGAATTCCAATAGCCTTCCTCCTTCGTAAAGGGGCATAAACATTGATTAAAACGTACATATGTTTGGCTTCAACTGCTTGGAGAAATTCCTCTCAAGGCCATTATTAATGGTGATTTCGTTTCTCCCAAAAAATGTTGCCCTTCCCGATGCAAAATTTGTTTGATGTTACACTCAACCCTGCAGTAAGGCATGTTTTTACCTTCTTACCAACCATCTGATTTTGAGGGCAACCATCCCCATTGACAAAGCCCTTTTTGCCTTACAAGAGTGTGACATTTTAAGAAACGAACACAACATTTCCCACCCTTTGCTTTTAATTTGTAATCGAACACGAAATGAGAAAGGGGCAATCAAAAGGCGATATTTTTTGGTTGAAACGAAATCACTATAATAGAACATATTAAGGGTATTTATCAATCTTATAAGTGCGTTATTAACCTATAAACTTATAATCGTGTAAACCTTATAACCTGTATGGAAACTAGTTTACACACTTCTGATAAATTTCTCCAGCGATTTCACTGAACAATCTTGATAAACTGACGCAAATGCAACCAGGGCTGCCAACTTGGCTCAAACCGTGCCATCTTTGGCCCTATTAAACTTCAAATGGCACTTAATTTACAATTTATTAGAAAATGCCAAAATTACACCTTTGAAAATTAGTAAATATTTCAATACATTTTTGGGAAATTCTTTACGTATACTTTTTTTCTCAACTAAAATTTTCTAATTTGTTTAGTGAATACAACTGTTTTGTCTTACTTTGGCATTGATCTTTTGTTTTAGAAATGTGTTTCTAATTTTAATGCTAAATGGGATGAATTAAAAAGAACGACACCTTTTTTTGGCACTTTTATTTTTTTATTTGGCTCATTTTGACACTTTTTTATCCTCAATATGGCACTTCATAGCTAAGTATAGTTGGCAGCCCTGAATGCTACTCTGTCTCCAGTCTAGCTGTGTTTTCAGGAGCAAAAATCGGGATCCGCATAAAAATTTGCACGCAAATACAACAGTAGCGATATAATCCTCATAGAGATCCTCATGCATATTGTTAAGTATGAAAAGAATAGATACCTCATACCTAGAGCTGATGCCATATAAAACTTTTGCTTCGCTTTTCGTGACAGATTCGCTTTGACAGATAAGATTAATTGTATGAAGATGCACAAGGCATGCCACATAGATCGTTGAAGCTGCAGCGCGAAGCGAAAAGATGGCCAACTGCCATCTTTTTGCGCGCTTTGACAATCAGCCGGTTTAATATTCATTTTGTTTCGTCCAAATTCGAGTTTTCATCTAGAAACATACAACTTATAGCGTTTTCTTTTCTCGAAAAAAGACTGCACTTATTCTGCCTTGTGTTAGCGCTGTCACATTTTCATCTTCTTTTCTCAGCCCTTTCACGAGGCGTCGGGTTGCTTTCTCCGCAGGTTGCGCTCTGATCCGGCAAAATTGCTGCCTTTTCTACCCTCAAATAAACGTGAGGGTGAGAGTTGCATGGTTGATTTTTAATTTACGCTTGTAAAAATGCAATTATTTTCCGTATCAGAAATAAGTGTTTTGCTCTAAAATTTTTAAAGGTTTTATTAAGTTCTATAAATAAATTGTAATGGAGTAGTATATTTTCTGTTTCATTCTCATATAAAGAATGCAACATTTTCTCTGGTTTCAGGGCAACGCAAAGCAAGAGTTCCCCTATAAAAGGGCCCTATAAAAGGGCAGAGAAAAGAAAACGCTATTAATTACATTGCTGATATTTTTAAAGCAAAATATATAAAATCTAGAGCAATTTTGACGAGTAAAAAAGCAGTACAAAATTGTTTTCTTGGCGTTCATTGTGGCATACCTTTTGTGTCTGGCGCTTTGCTGACAAAGTTATAAATGTCACGCAAATCTACAAAGTTTTATCTGGCATCAGCTTAAGTATGGATATGAAGTTCGAACGCATTTCAATAAGTGTGGATGGATATACTAGACAAGTGAAAAGAATTATGGATAGTGACTTAAATCCATTCGGTGTGATGAAGATTCACTACGCTTCTCTGGTATGTACATAGTATACACGTATATGCATATGAACGTAAGTACATACATATGTATGTATATGAGTCGTAGGTTAAGATCGTAAATGTAAGCACCACTACATAAAATTTTATATTGTTTATATTTTTGGATTTTGTTTTTGTTTTCTTACTTCATTTCATACAGTAAGCCTTTTAATATACATACACATGTATGCAGGCAAGAGTACTCGTTCGTTTGCTTTTATTTTTTGTAGCAAAGGAAATAACGCTGATGTTAGCAGCATCTTCGTCTACATAAATGTAAGTACCTTTGAATGTACATCATACACATGTACATGCATAGTTATGCGTGCTGCAACATAACTTCATTATCAGCATTCAAGGAAAAAATCATTCGATCCACCAAAGTCTTAAAACTTAAAACAGTCTTCTGCCATGCCGTCCTTATTTTAGTTTTTTTGTTGCTGCCATTGCATTGCTGTTTGTTGCCTGTGCTGTCGTTATTACCTCCGGCACGACGGGAATTAAATGATTAAGACTGCATGTAGTGCTCTCTTTGCCCCTGTGCGACAGAACATGAAATACAATAGCAACCAAAACTCCGTGAAGGCGAAGGCAACGTGCTGCAGGCAGTAGGCAACAGTGATGGAAAATAAGTGTGCATTGAGCCATTCTCGACCCTTTCGAAAGCAGCAGGCACCTTAAGCACACTCGATTGATTTTCGGCACTATTTTGGCGTAGCTCAATGCAACTTATAAATATTTCTTTCGGACCCGCAAGTAAATTTTTTTTACTTTTTTTTAATCGTATATGCTTAAACTGATAAATGTATAAACATAGAAATGCAAGCAGAAGAAGCTCTCATTCACATTCTGCATATACGCTTACAGTTTTTCTTTAAACAAATTTGTCGCGATTTCATCTCTAAAGCAAATATTGAATCTCATTTACTATATACTTTAGATTTAAATATTCATATACTTATTTTAGATACATATTTCAGCATTAGCTGACTATGCAGGTTGCCTGAGAAATTAATTGAATGAGTTGATGTTTCCATATGTGCTTCATATCGCGCAGGGGACACTGTCTTCAGCTTGAGTTGGGCGCATTTTTTCATTTAAAAATTTAATTGAAACCGAAAACAGAAATATGTTGGCTATAAAGATGGCTGGAAATTTAATCTATAAATACTTAAGTAATAAAATATACTGATGCTTTGTGTTTTTGTAATTTAGGATTATATATTGAACGACGACTTTTGTTCCTACGTAATTTTTTTAAAACTACACAAGTACTTTCGGGTATGCAGTTTTATAGTCTACTAAATTTTAGTATAATAAAGTTAAAGTATGAAATAACTCAAAATCGCGTCAATTTTTGGGAACTTTTTTCATTTATGCACTTTTCTTCTACTTATCAATATAAAGCATACTTAAATTTTTGAACATACAATAACAATATATATAAAGAAAATGCAAAAAAATAAAAAATATTAAAAATCAACGCGCATTCCTAGCCGCTTTAACCTTGCACTTTATTATACTACAATTGAATGGACTATAAACTGCATATCCGAAAGTTTTCTAAAAACTCTGACAACAAAGTTTTAAATTTTAATGAACATGTTTTGTAGAAAGTTTGAAACTTTGATTTTTATGGTTGCTGAGTAGACTATGTTTTTATTAAAAAGCTAAAATTACACAAAAGGTTATTAAATTGTCATTATTTGTCAATATATCGCACTGCTATTTTCGTGAAAAGTATTGTACATATATAATATATGTATGTATTTACACTTTGCTACGTTTTGTTTTGTAAAGTTATATTTTCAGGATAATTTTTGTGATAATTCATTAAAACATTGAAATATTTCTAAATATTGTTCCATTTGCCAAAATATAAATAGAAATATGGGGTACTAGTCCGTAATAAAATACATTTATTAAAATATAGCATATGCATAAATTAAAGGGTATATAAATAGGATTTTTCTATTGAACGTACTCTTCATAAAGCGATCCATAGCTCTCACCCGGCTGGACCGCTCCTCTCTCAGATTAGTAGTCGGGGTAATCACCGGACACTGCCTGATGGGCACACACGGAAAAAGGTTGGGATACCCCACCAACGATTTTTGTCGCAGTTGCAGGGACGAGGAAGAGGTGGAGACCGTCGAACACTATCTCTGCCATTGTCCCGCCCTGGCCAACATGCGCAACCAATTCTTCTACAAGTACTTTCTAGATTGTTTAGCCGATTTGAACTCGGCGAACGTTCTCGCCTTTTTGTTCTATATAAAACGCACTCGGTGGTTCAATTATTAAGGGAGGGGAAAAAATGGTTTCGGCCAGTGGTTTCACAACGGGCTTTTCCAGTCCACGTGTGCTCACTCCAACCTAATCTAACCTACTCTTCATAAAAGAGAGAACGCATATAAAAAAGGGTTTCCGTGAACTTCTGTGTTTCTAACATGAAATAAGTATTGTATATATATTTTATAAAGGAAATAAAACCTATCGACGATTTTTAATTTACTGACCCATTGACCTGCATTTAGGCACATTTTTCGGAAAAATTAGGCACAATTTTAAATTTTGATTTTCCATCACTGGTAGGTGATGGGCAGGCAGCAGCGTAAAAAAATCGACGCCAAAAACAAAAATGCCAACAACAACATCGAGTTTACTGTCTCAATTAAGATGATGACTTATTTTATAAACGACGAGGCCCGTATTCACTTCGTTGTGTTGCCGTAGCTTATTTTACTCTTCCTCGCTTTATTTCTGTTTTAGTTCACTGCCACTTGTGTTGATGCTGCTCGATAGCGGTTTTGCAAGATATTCCAATGCCAAGCAATCGCTACATACATATATACATGTATATGTATAACTGCCATCCCTAAATTGGCGCGTCAAGCGCCAAGCAACTGTCAAAAATCCTCATGCCCATACAATTTGTATGAAGCATCCCACAATAACGCTGCGCTAACGCCGAGCAAATGGAATTTTCATTTTTGACAGGGCGTTACGTG